>NC_092758.1:41557838-41857838 GCF_047496795.1 Chiloscyllium punctatum
TGCTGCAGTATTTCTAGCCTCTGACCTACTCTTGTAGCCACTGTTTTGATATGGCTAGTTCATTTCAGTTTCTGGTCAATAATAATTCCCAGGATGTTGATAGTGTGGGATTTTGTAGTGGTAATGCCATTGACATTAATTTGCAAGTCCTCTCTGAACCCAGAGGAGAAGTTCGGCTAATCTGGTACCAATATTTGAGAAGGTTGGTAAGGATAAATCAGTGTACTATAGGCCAATGAGGTGAACATCACTCATCGGAAAAGTACCAGAAAAAAATTTCTATGGGACAGAATCCATCTCCACTTGGAGAGACAAGGATTATTCAGCAGGAAATCATGTCTGACAGATTTGAATGAATATATTGAGGAGGTGCCTAAATGTATGGACAAGGATGTTGTGCAATGAATATAGTCTCCATGGACTTCAGTAAACTTTTGAACAAGGTCTTGTGCATGGAAGACTAGTCAAGAAGAGTCCATTGGATCCAGTGCAATTTGACAAATTGGATCCAAAATTGACTTCTGTGGCAGGAGGCAGGGTTGATGGGTGAAAGGTGTTTTTGTAACTAGAAACCTGTGTTTGGTGGCATTCTACAGGATTCTACATTGGTGTTTGTTGTATACATTAATAATCTAAATGTGAATATCAGAAATGTGATAAGTAAGTTTACAGAAGACATGAAAATAATAATGTCCATAGCAAGGAGAAAAGCCTTGGACAACAGGCTGACCAGATGGATTGAACAGTTTAGTCATGAAAGGCATGAAGTGAGAGGACTAATATTGCAAGGGAGTACAAGAGAAGCAAGGTTATGATGTAGATGTATATAGTGTTAATTAGGCCACAACTGGAGTGCAGTGTGGAGTGCAGAGATTGATAGGTTCTTGTTGTCTAGAGGAATTAAGGGCTACGGGGAGAACGCTGGCAAGTGGAGCTGAAATGCGCATCAGCCATGATTGAATGGCGGAGTGGACTCGATGGGCCGAATGGCCTTACTTCCACTCCTATGTCTTATGGTCTTATAGTGTGGAGTTCTGCTCAACACACTATAGGAAAGATGTGATTACATGAGGGAGTGAAAGAGAAATTCACTATAGTATTGCCTTGGCTGTTGTGATTCAGCTTGTTTTTCTCAGAACAGAGAAGGCTGAGGCTGACTGAGGTGTACAGAATTGTGAGGGGTGTAGATAGGGTAGACAGGAAGAAACTTTTCCCCTTAGTGGAGGGATCAAAAACCATGGGGGCAGACATTGAAAGAAAGAGGCAGGAAATTTAGAGTGCATTTAAGGAAGAGGTGGTGGGTATCTGGAATTTACTGTCTGAAAAGGTGGTGGAGGTGGGAACCATCATAACATTTAAGAAGCATTTAGATAATCATTTGAAATTCCCTAAGCTACAAAACCACGAATCAAGTGCCGGAAAATGGGACTAGAGAAGAGAGATGCTTGATGACTGGAATGGACATGTTGGCCATTAGGGTGGCTTGTACATAAGATTTAGTAGCAGAATCTGAGATTAAATTGAGTTCATTTGTTGGGAATAATAGAGAGAGATTTGATCTGATCCACTGCAAAATAAGAAAACTAGATGCTAAAGTTGGTTGAAAATGGCTTCACTGGCTAGCACATGCATGCATCAAATTAATATCCATGAATAATAATAATAATGGTTTAATGTAGTTTGATAAACTGTATTCTCTTCTACAGACCTGGCTTGCAGATTGGTTGCTTGCAAACAATCCCAACAAACCAAACATTTGTGAAGGTATAGCAGAAGAGCAATGAAAATGGTTACTCTCACAGCCAGGACATTTGGTGGAAAAGCAAAAAGCAACTTAAGAAAAAAATCAGGAAAAGTGTACTACAACGATAATTTAATCACAGCAAATCACTGATGACTTGGAGTTCTCATATGATTCTGAACGAGATTGTCAAATTTACATATGACATGATTGTAATCTTTTTCCTTGAAGTAGACAACTTTTGAAATTCTAGGGAATTGCGTAGAGAATAAAGTTACAGGGTTCCACAGTTTTTAAGCAAATAAAATCAATGTTAATATAGAAAGATAGAGAAGTAAAACAATTTACAATACATTAGAGTATAAGTTGTAAATGTACAGAATTATCATGAGTAAATATGGATTAACAGATAAACTGTGGTTGAATAGTGCATACAAATAGCAGAAGCAGATAACATTGATCCGATGGATCTCTTAACAACCCAACAAATTTTGTTTAAAATATTGGCTTCATCACAAGGGCTTTCAAATCTTTACATTTGACAATCTAGCCTCTGCTCTTTTTAAGGCCATTCTAACTCAGACTGACCCATCAACTAATCACCTCCCAGTGGTTCAATCACTTCCCTGACACTGTGTTGCACTGGATTCCCGAGGCTGTATTTCAGCACCTACTTAGTTCCACCTGTTTTGCTGATAGCCCCATTGAGATGGAGATACTTGCCCTGTATTTCTATGAACTCCTGCTCCAGGACTGTACCATGAAAATATTGCTCATAAACTTCCTGGAACCCTAAATCTCATGCAGTAACAGTCCACAGAGTTTCTTCAGAGTCTGAACTCTCTCTGTACCAAAACACTTCAGTGATTTCTCCTGACTGCAGAGAGCTGCCAAATGGTTCCTGAGCCTTTAGTGAGACCCCAGTTCGTCAGGGCTCTCAGCAACATTTTAAGTATGTGGAACTACATTCTCCTAATCCTTCTCTACCACTGACTAATATGGATTCGTGAACTGCTGTTCACTTATTCTTATACTGAATTTGGTAACACATTAAAACCCTTTAAAAAGCACTATCTTTGTTCCTGGCAAGATGATACATAATGAGCAGTTAATGTAATCTCACCATGCTACTTACTACTTCTACGAAGGGTGGAAAGATAGGGGGGGAAGAGGGGTGGTGGATCGCAGGGAGTGAAGGAGGGAGAGTGGTGGGGGGAGCAGCATGCATGGGAGAGGAGTGTGAATATGTGGGGGGAGCAGTGTGGGAAGGGGAGACAGTGTCGGAGAAGGAAGGAAATATGGAAGACAGCTGGCAAGGGAGTGGGGGAGGGAGGGAAGCAAAGTGTGCAGGGAGTGTGGGAGAAGGGGGTAGGAAAGGGAGGGAGTGTGGGAGAAATGGAAGGATGGGAGAGTGTGGGAGAAGGGAGATGGAAGGGAATGTGGGAGAGAGAGGATGGGAGGAAAAGGAGTGTTCTAGGGAGAGTGGGAGAAGAAGGGAGTGTGTGAGAGGGAGAGAGTGGGAGGGAATGGGGAGAAAAATGAATGAGTGGTAGGGGTAAGGGAAAAAGGTGTGAGGGAATCACAGATATATTGGCAATGGTTTTTAATTCCTCTCTGGTCACAGGAATTATTCCAGAAGACTGGAGGACATCCAATGTGGTACTGCTGTTCAAGAAAGGTATACAGGATTAACTAGGAATCTACAGGCCTCTGATGGGGAATCTACTGTACCAATTATTAAGAACTGAATTATTTTGCATCTGAAGAGGTGAGAATTAATAAGAGCAATCAGGATGGTTTTGTTAAGGGTGTCGATAAAGTGTGGCATTGTAAAAAAACACAGCAGGTCAGGCAGCATCTGAGGAGCAAGAGAGTCGACATTTCAGGCTTAACCCTTCATCAGGACTATTAAGGGGAGGCCCTGTCTGACCAACTTGATTGAATTTTTTGAAGAGGCATTCAGGTGCATAGATGAGGACAATACATTTGATGTCGTTTATTTGGATTTCAACAAGGCTTTTGATAAGGCCCTGCATGGGAGACTGAAATAGCAAAAATAAGAACCCATGGGATTCAAGAAAATTTGGCTAATTGAATTTGGAATTGGCAGTGTGGCAGGAAGCAGAGAGTGATGGTAGAGCGGTGTTTCATGACCGGAAGACTGACCAGTTGAGCCCAGAGGGACCAATGTTGGGGCCTTCGCTGTTTTATGTTAGATTTAAATAAATTAGTCTAGAATCTAAGAGGATTGATCAGTAAATTTGCAGATGATACGAGAATTTGTTGGGCGGTAAATAGTTAGGAGGATAGCCTAAGATTGTCAGGCTGATCAGTGGCAATGGAATTCAATCTGAATTAATGAGAAGTGATGCATTTGGGCAGGACACACAAGGCAAGGGAATACATGAACAGTCAGACCCTGGGAAGTACTGCAGAATCAGAGAGACCTTAGTGTGTATGTCCACTGGTCCCTCAAGATAGCAGAAAAGTAGACAAAGTGATTAAGAAGGCTTACTGGCCTTTATGAGCTGAGGCATTGATTTTAAGAACAGGGAAATTATGATCGAACTGTATAAAACATTGGATAGGTCGTAGATATTGTATGCAGTTCTGTTATGTGTTATGGGGGGGATGTGATGTCACCAAATTGGGTGCAGATTTACCAGGATGTAACTTGGATGGAGGATCTTAGTTAATAAAGAGAGATTGGATACACAAGGATTGTTTTCCTTGGAGCAGAGGAAACTGAGGGGGAACGTGATTGAGATCTGTAAAATTATGTGGGGCACTGACAGGGTACACAGAAAGGAAAAATGACACTCTTCCATCTCCATCATGCTCAAGATGGAATCTTGCAAAAAAACACTATCCATGGTGTCATGACTTCTAGCAGTCAGATGGATTGACAGAACTTGTTATCAGCATCCTGGGTGCTATGAGTAATAAGTAATTTTAAGACAGCCCTCTTCCTCTTTGCTGCAAATGTTTAAATACCTTGGCATGAAGGCTCAGAATATTTTTCAAACTATCTGACGAAGGAGCAGCGCTCCGAAAGCTTGTACTTCCAAACAAACCTGTCGGACTATAACCTGGTGTAGTGTGATTTTTTTAACAGAATATTTAAGAACCATTAGAATTAAGTGACATCGTGAACAAAATGTTTCCGCCCGGTTTCGAACCGGGGACCTTTCGCGTGTGAGGCGAACGTGATAACCACTACACTACGGAAACTGTGGTGGACTAATCGTCGCTGACAGCCACTTTGTTAAGTTTCGTAAATTCAGTTTTTGTTTATTGTTGATTTACTTATGTTGTTGGTTTCAATTTATTGATGAGCTAAATTGAGCGCTGTCGGCCGTTATATGTAAAATCTCAATATTTTTATCGAAGACCGAATAATGACTGCAGTTTCGCAATTTAAATGGAAAGGACTGTGCGGCCTTTTCAGCAAACAATTTCAGACCATCAGTTATTCTATCTTTACTCACCTGCCCTCGGTCATTGAATGTATTTGAAATCATTGCAAAATAATGAATTAAAAGAATTTTCCCTACTGCCACCCTCCCGCGAGAAGGAAAATGTTTCCGCCCGGTTTCGAACCGGGGACCTTTCGCGTGTTAGGCGAACGTGATAACCACTACACTACGGAAACCACATGATAAGGGGCCTCTGCGATCTTTACTTCAAGTCGATCTATATCTGATGGTTCCACTGTCGCTGTGATCGCACAGCTCGAGACTCGCGCTTCTTTCAAACGGCCGCCGCTGACGTCGCTCAACGGTCACGGTGTTGTCTTATTTCCCTTCTCCAATACCCGGGCTCACAAATCTTTGCACTTGACACCGCAGTTTTTTTTTGCTTTTGAGGGATGCATAGCAGCCCTTCCATTTTCTCTAACAATCATATTTGTTCGTTTCTATAAATGATGTCACACATAATTATTCCGGTGCATATATCCTTCCCCGACTTGTGTCTGAGCTTTCCTTGAGAAGGACTGAGCCCAGCAGCTCCCTTCGCTCAGAGTCAGGAGCAGGAATGGGAGAGCAGAGCAGAGCCAGCGCTCTACATGTCAGCAAAGAATTAATTATTTATCAACAGCAGCCGAATCGGGGGTGCAGTGTCGGACAAGAAAGTCTGGAAATTACTCAGAAACCTTGTCAGTTTTACCGTCGCCTCGTCGAGCTCGGTTGGTGGCGATCCATTGGTAAAAACACTAAATCGTCAATTGTATCAGTTTATTTAAGTTGTTGTTTACCAATAAAGTCAATGTATTTTGTAGAAACTGTCATTTTGCCCGTTGCACCTGTGTTGGCCCCACTGAAAGAGCTCTCCACTTTGCCCCACTTCTTTGGAACATCCACAAGAGTGTTTTTTTTTGCCGAGGGCTGTAATAACGTTTTGTAAACCTCTGCCAGCGAACCGCTGATATTTATTGAGGACCTAAGTGAATGTCGTTCAGAGACGGGCTAAAAGTTCAAAATTCACCCACAGGGATGTTCGCCACACTCGAGATATAGAACTGAGAGCTGTTCTGGTTAGTTATCGAGGACAATACCTACCACCATTTCATACACATATTTCTATTAAACAATAACAACAAACAATTAAACTTTTTAAAAACAATACCCATCGCCAGTTAAGATCCACTGTGCAAATGCCACAATCAATAAGCCCTCAAACGAATCATGACACCCAGGTACGATTGGGGAGGTGTTTGACATTCACGACCAAACGTTAGATAAGACCATCTATGTTAACTGTGATTAAAATTTGTAAGAGTTCGAGCGCCAAGGAGATGATATGTCTTGATACATTTTGTGTGAAAGATTTATTTCATTGTATTCCAAGGAATCACATGAGGGTGTTGTTTAACTCAAAAGAAAATTACCATGTGCTCTCATGGGTCAGATCCTTTACTCAGTTCCATAATTTATTTTGCAAGATGTTTGTATTTATTTCCTTTCTCTATCCAGGCAATTTTTAGCACTTTGTCATCTTCAAATTGAACTGTGATGACCACTGCAATTGCTTGTTCCTTTTTGAAAATTAGACTTGGTTTCCAAACTATCTTTCCTTATCCCTCACCCATAGTTTGATGAATATTGTCAGCCATATTTGCTGCTGTAATCTTATAATTTGGACACAACCTTACTGTGTTTTTTTTAAATCTGAGCATTCTTCACGAATGGATAATTACCAGAAATATGGAATAGTGTCTACCACAGGACCTCACATCTGTGACACACTTTGTGCATGTAAAGTCTACCCCTGGATAGGGTAGTTCTTCCTGGACATAAACTGTAACGCAATAGCAGGTTATTAATTAATATTGAAGGTTTGAAATTTTAATCCAGGAATTTGAGATTAGATCACTTTTATAATATGGTCCCAGATCCCTGGCTTTCAAGGTTTATCCATTTTGTTATCTCTCACTCTTTCCATTATTGTATAAAAAGGTTTTCCTTTTATAAGTAAAATCAAAACTTTTGGCCTTTAGCGACATTAATTACAAGACCAGCGTTGTAACAATATGATTGGACGAGTTTAAGATTTCTTTCTATTCCAGTGTGCGAGTCACTCGAAAGGGCATGATTATTTGGGATGTTAGAGAAGATTTGTAGCTCAGGTTGTAGATTCAGGTTGTAAGTTGGTTGTGTTGCTGTATGCTTGGCGCCAGCTTGAATCCTGGGTTCATTTATTTCAGAGTTGAGAGTGTGATGCTGGAAAAGCACAGCAGGTCAGATAACATCCGAGGAGCAGGAGAATTGAAGTTTCAGGCATAAACCCTTCAGTCCTCACTTTCATCTAGTTGATTTTAACCTTACTGTGAGGCTTCGTCCAAGGATGCCTATTTTGAAGAAGTTCTCCAAAGGACTTATGCCCAAAACGTTGATTCTCCTGCTCCTCAGATGCTGCCTGACCAGCTGTACTTTTCCAGCACCACACTGTCTACTCTGACCTCCAGCATCTCAGTCCTCACTTTCCCCTCCTTCATCGATTTCAGGTTTGGAATTATACTTCCTTTTTTCTAGGAAGGACACAATTTCCCACAAGATCTTAAGTTTGTCCAGTTCTTTCTTTCTATCCAAATTACCTTTTTCCACAATACTGGAATGAAGCCTCGATCACTATATCTCTGGATGCCTCTAGTGATTCCCATTTTCAAATGATCGCAGCCAGAATTTGCACGTCTAATTTTGGCATACTCCAACCCCCCCATTTCTAGATCTGACATAAAGAAGACCATTGGTAGTCTGTAGTGGGAAATGTAAAAACTGTTTAGTTACATTATGGATTACCATATCCAGTTTACACAATGTATTCTGGGTTGGTTCATCAAGAATGAAATGATAGTGCAACCTTTTGATGATATACATTCTTAGGAGTTTGATCTTCTGTCTTTGATTTGAGAGCAGCAGCTTCCAAATTAGAAACCCAGTTCTTGAGTGTCTTTACTCAACCTCCCTCCACAATGCCTGCCCATGGATCAAAGTAGAACCCTACTTATCTATCTGTTTTTCCTGGTGGTTGTACTCAATGATGCTACTTCTAAGTTACACTTTCTTCCATGATTGTATAAAAAGGTTTTCCTTTTATAAGTAAAATCAAAACTTTTGGTCTTTGCGACATTAATTACAAGATCAGTGTTGTCACAATATGATTGAATGAGTTGAAGATTTCTTTCTATTCCAGTGTGCAAGTCACTCAAAAGGGCACTATCATTTGGGATGTTAGAGAAGATTTGTAGCTCAGGTTGTAAGTTCAGTGGCTGAGCTGGTAGATTTGTTCTCAGACATTTTGTCACCATGTTAGGAATCAGTGAGCCTCTGATGAAGCTCCTGCTTGCTATTTATCTGTCTTGGTCTGTTGTGGTGGGTGATATCACTCCCAGTTCTTTTTCTGAGAGGTTGGTAAATGGAGTCCAAATTGATATGTTTGTTAATGGAGTTCTGGTTTGAATGCCCAGCCTCTAGGAATTCCCGTGCATGTCTTTGTTTCACCTGTCCCAGGATGGATGTATTGTCCCAGTCAAATTGATGTCCCTCTTTGTCCATGTGTATGGATACTAGAGACAGTCGGTCATGTCTTTTGGTGGCTAGTTGGTGCTCCTGTATCCTGGTCTCTAGTATCCTGCCCATCTGTCCAATGTAATGTTTGTTGCTGTCCTTGCAGATAGTTTATATAAGATGTTTGTTCCTCTGGTTGTTGGAACAGGGGTCTTTAAATTCATCAGGAGCTGTTTCAGTGTGGTCATAGGTTTGTGGGCTACCATGATGCCCATGGGCTGGAGTAATCTGGTCGTCATCACCGGGATGTCTTTAAAATATGGCAGGGTGGCTAGAGTCTCAGAGCATGTTGTATCTTCTTGTTTAGGTCTGTTGTGTAGGAATCGGCGGAGTGCACTTATCAGTCACCCTTTGTTCCTGAATATGTTGTATAGGTGTTTTTCCTCAGCTTCTCGTAGTTCCTGGGGGCTGCAGTATGTTGTGGCTCACTTAAATATTGCAGCTCCATTTGTGAGTGTTGGGATGATTGTTGGGATGTGGTTGAGTATCTGGTCAGTGTGTGCGGCTTTCCTGTCGATGCTGGTCTGCGGCTCTCCTTTGCCTTTCGTTCTCCTGTGACAGCTAGGAAAGGGAGCCTGTTGTTGTTCTCTTCCTGTTTGGTGAACTTGATACTGGTAAGGATGTTGTTTATGTGTTTGTGGGTTTCTTCTAATTTGTTGCATTTCGTGATGACAAAGGTGTTATCCACATAGCGGACCCAAAGCATGTGCTGGCTCATGGGCAGGGCTGTTCACCTGACAGCGCCAACTCCAGCAGCAAGGACATCATCCTCAAACTAGTAGACCTGTGACTCACAACCCACTCACCTTCAACGACACGATCTACAAACAAATCAAAGGGACACCTATGGGCTCACCAATATCAGGACTCTTAGCAGGAGCAGGGGTTAGAACGAATAGCGCTGCCCATGATTCAGCCCAAGCTTTGGGTCCGCTATTTGGACGACACCTTTGTCATCACGAAATGCAACAAATTAGAAGAACCCCACAAACACATAAACGACATACTTACTGGTATAAAGTTCACTGATCAGGAAGAAAACAACAACAGACTTCCCTTCCTAGACATCACAGTAGAATGAAAAGCTAATGGAGAGCTGCAGACCAGCATATACAGGAAAGCCATACACACTGACCAGATACTGAACTACATCCCAACAATCATCCCAACACTCACAAACAGAGCTGCATCAGGACATTATTTAAATGAGTCACAACATACTCCAGCCACCACAAACTACAAGAAGCCAAGGAAAAACACCTATACAGTGTATTCGGAATAACGGGTGCCTGGTAAGTGCACTCTGCCGATTCCTACAAAATAGACCTATACAAGAAGACACAACGTGCCCTGAGACTCTAGCCACCCTGCCATACATTAAAGACATCTCTGAGATGACGACCAGACTATTTCGGCCCCTAGGCATCATGATAGCCCACAAACCTACCACCACATTGAAACAGCTCCTGATAAATTTAAAGAACCCCATTCCAACAATCAGCAGAATGATACAAACTATCCTGCAAGAACTGCAACAAACATTACATTGGACAGATGGGCAGGAAACTAATGAACAGGATACAGGAGCACCAACTAGCCACCAAAAGATGTGTCTGACTATTTCTAGTATTCATACACACAGATGAAGAAGGCTACCACTTCGACTGGAACTGGAAGTAATATCATCCACCACAACAGACCAAGACAGATAAATAGCAAGCAAGACAGAACACCAGCGCCTCATCAGAGGCTCACTGATGATGTTACTTAGCATGCTGACAAAACATCTGAGAACAAATCTACTAGCTCAGTGAGTAACCAAACATCTGAAAACAAATCTGCCCGCTCAACAAGCAAATTTACAACCAGGGCACTGTCTTGTGTGAAAGTCAAGAAGGAGAGATCAATTCTTTTGCTGTTTACCATCATGGCTGCTCCTGAACTGACTTCCTCAAGGGCGCACAATAACATCTAATGCAGTGTTAATCATATTTGAAGATCATGATGTGAAGGGTGCCCGTGTTGAACTGGGGTGGACAAATTTAAAAATCACACAACAGCAGATTATAGTCCAACATAATCTTTGGAACATAATCTTTGGAACATAATTTATTTGGAAGCACTAGCTTTCAGAGTGCTGCTCCTTCATCACATAGCTAGTGGAATAGGATCATAGGACACAGAATTTATAGCAAAAGATTATAGTGTCACACAACTAATGCAATATATTGAACAAACTTGTAGAATAGATTGCAGGTTTTGATTCATTAATGTGTAAATCCCAGAACTTCTTTCCAGTCACTTTCACAAGATAATGTAAGGTTTTGTTAAAAAAAAGGTGACATCTCAGCTCAGACGATGCATTAAAGTTGTACGGTTAGAGTCTGTATGTATTCCAATCTTGAGTCAGACTGGTTCTATTTCCAAAGTAGGAACTTATGAAATGTCACATGGATTATAAAAAATATTGACTGCCTACAAATGTGTGATTTTTGAACAAAATAGAATGTATCTGCAAATTCAATTCTGCAAATGCAAATTCACTCCATAGACTTGTGTGTGTGTGTGTGTGTGTGTGTGTGTGTGTGTGTGTGTGTGTGTGTATGTGTGTGCGCGTGCGCGCATGCGTGAGAGAGTATTTGTGTGTAAGAGTCTGTGTGTGTGCATACTTGATAGTGTGTGTGTGTGTGTGAATGTGATGGAGTACACTGCCTGTGGGAGAGTGTGTGCATGTGTGTGAGTGTAGGGTGTGTGTGTGTGTGTGCCTGAGAGAGAGTGTGTGTATGAAAGAGGGTCTGCATGAGTGTCTGACTATTTAAGTGCGTGCGTGCGTGTGTGTGTGTGAGAGAGAGAGAGAGAGAGAGAGAGAGAGAGAGTGTATAGTGTAGTGGGGTCCACCTATAGTGTGACATGAACCCAAGGTTGAGGCTATACTCATGGGTAAAAAAAGGTAAAACGCCCCCCACAGACCCCACTGTCACTATACCCACACCCCAGAACCCCAAGGGCAACATTACCCCTGCTCATGCCTCCACCCCCATTCCCCCCACCATCACACCCACTCCAGGTACTGGCTCCGACACCACTCCCAGCTCCACACCCACACCAGATCCCAGCTCCCGGCCCTGCCGAGTTTTCACCATCCCTCCAGACCTCCCACTCACTGAGGACGAATGATCAGTCCTCAGCAAAGGACTCACCTTCATCCCCCTCCGTCCACGCATCAATGAATTTAATACACGCCGTGATGTCGAACAATTCTTCCGTTGCCTCCGCCTCCGAGCGTACTTTCACAATCAGGACTCCCGCCCACCTCCAACACACTGCATCCACCTGGACACCCCGCGCTGGCCTATTACCTGCCCTCGACCTCTTCATTTCCAACTGCCGCCGGAACATTAACCGCCTCAACCTGTCGTCCCCCCTCCCCCACTCCAACCTCTCACCCTCACAATGCGCAGCCCTCCAATCCCTCTGCTCCAATCCCAACCTCACCATCAAGCCAGCAGATAAAGGGGGCGCAGTGGTAGTCTGGCGCACTGACCTCTACACCGCTGAAGCCAAACACCAACTCGAGGACACCTCTTCCTACTGCTCCCTCGACCATGACCCCACCCCCCATCACCAAACCATCATCTCCCAGACCATACAGAACCTCATCACCTCAGGAGATCTCCCACCCACAGCTTCCAACCTCATAGTCCGGGAACCCCGCACTTCCCGGTTCTACCTCCTTCCCAAGATCCACAAGCCTGACCACCCTGGCCGACCCATTGTCTCAGCATGCTCCTGCCCCACTGAACTCACCTCTACCTACCTTGACACTGTCCTATCCCCCCTAGTCCAGGAACTCCCCACATACGTTCGAGACACCACCCACGCCCTCCATCTCCTCCAAGACTTCCGTTTCCCTGGCCCCCAACGCCTTATCTTCACCATGGATATCCAATCCCTCTACACCTCCATTCGCCATGACCAGGGCCTCCAAGCCCTCCGTTTTTTCCTCTCCAGACGTCCCCAACAGTACCCTTCCACTGACACTCTCATTCGTTTGGCCGAACTGGTCCTCACCCTTAACAATTTCTCCTTTGAATCCTCCCACTTCCTCCAGACCAAAGGCGTAGCCATGGGCACACGTATGGGCCCCAGCTATGCCTGTCTCTTTGTTGGCTATGTAGAACAGTTGATCTTCCGTAATTACACCGGCACCACTCCCCACCTCTTCCTCCGCTACATTGATGACTGCATTGGCGCCACCTCATGCTCCCGTGAGGAGGTTGAGCAATTCATCAAATTCACCAACACATTCCACCCTGACCTTAAATTTACCTGGACTATCTCTGACACCTCGCTCCCCTTCCTGGACCTCTCCATCTCCATTAGTGACGACCGACTTGACACTGACATTTTTTACAAACCCACTGACTCCCATAGCTACCTGGATTACACCTCTTCCCACCCTATCTCTTGCAAAAATGCCATCCCGTATTCCCAATTTCTCCGCCTCCGCCGTATCTGCTCCCAGGAGGACCAGTTCCACCATAGGACACTCCAGATGGCCTCCTTCTTTAGAGACCGCAATTTCCCTTCCCACGTGGTTAAAGATGCCCTCCAACGCATCTCGTCCACATCCCGCACCTCCGCCCTCAGACCCCACCCCTCCAACCGTAACAAGGACAGAACGCCCCTGGTGCTCACCTTCCATCCTACAAACCTTCGCATCAACCAAATCATCCACCGACATTTCCGCCACCTCCAAAAAGACCCCACCACCAGGGATATATTTCCCTCCCCACCCCTTTCCGCCTTCCGCAAAGACCGTTCCCTCCGTGACTACCTGGTCAGGTCCACACCCCCCTACGACCCACCCTCCCATTCTGGCACTTTCCCCTGCCACCGCAGGAACTGTAAAACCTGTGCCCACACCTCCTCCCTCACCTCTATCCAAGGCCCGAAAGGAGCCTTCCACATCCATCAAAGTTTCACCTGCACATCCACCAATATCATTTATTGTATCCGTCGCTCCCGATGTGGTCTCCTCTACATTGGGGAGACTGGGCGCCTCCTAGCAGAGCGCTTTAGGGAACATCTCCGAGACACCCGCACCAATCAACCAAACCGCCCCGTGGCCCAACATTTCAACTCTCCCTCCCACTCTGCCGAGGACATGGAGGTCCTGGGCCTCCTTCACCGCCGCTCCCTCACCACCAGACGCCTGGAGGAAGAACGCCTCATCTTCCGCCTCGGAACACTTCAACCCCAGGGCATCAATGTGGACTTCAACAGCTTCCTCATTTCCCCTTCCCCCACCTCATCCTAGTTTCAAACTTCCAGCTCAGTTACTGTCTCCTTAACTTGTCCGACCTGCCTATCTTCTTTTCCACCTATCCACTCCACCCTCTCCTCCTTGACCTATCACCTTCATCTCCTCCCCCACTCACCCATTGTACTTTATGCTACTCTCTCCCCACCCCCACCCTCCTCTAGCTTATCTCTCCATGCTTCAGGCTCACTGCCTTTATTCCTGATGAAGGGCTTTTGCCCGAAACGTTGATTTCGCTGCTCGTTGGATGCTGCCTGAACTGCTGTGCTCTTCCAGCACCACTACTCATGGGTACTGAACTTGGCTATCAGCCTCTACTCAGCCATTCGGTTTTGTTGCGTATCCCAAAGTCTGCCTTGGAGGACAGTCACCCGAAGATCCAAGACTGAATGGTTCTGACCGTTGATGTGTTTCCCCAACTGGGAGGGAACGTGCCTGTCTGGTGATTGTTGCATGATATCATTCATCCCTTATCCTAGCTTGGTCTCACAATGAATCATGCCTCAGGGCATCCTTGCCTGCAGCGTATCAGATAGACAACATTGGCCGAGTCACATGACACCTGCCCCGTATATGGTGGGTGGTGTCCCCATGTGTAATGGTAGTATCCACGTCAACATTGACACGTCTTGCAGTGGTTGCCATGACAGAGTTGTACGGTGTTGTGGTTGATGTTGTCCTGAAGGCTGGGCAGTTTGCTGCAAACAATGGTCTGTTTAAGGTTTGGCGGTTGTTTAAAGGCGAGAGGTGGAGGCGTAGAGAAGGTCTTGGCGAGATGCCCACCCTCATCAATAATGTGTTCCAGGCTGTGAAGAATATGGCGTAGTTTCTCTAATCCCGGGAAGTACTGGACAGTGAAGGGTACCCTATAGGTCGCATCCTATCTGACAAAGGAGCAGTGCTCCAAAAGCTTCTACTTCCAAATAAACCTGTTGGACTGTAACTTTGTGTTGTGTGATTTTCAGTATTTGGAGGTAGCAAGTCCCCTTGTTTTACTCCTTCATCTATCATGATTGAATTGCTTTTAGATCAGTTTTCTTCTATTATAGTTGTGTCATCTGTGTATATGTCAAGTGCTCAATAAGCTGCATGAAATTCTTTAGTGAACCAACTCACTGTAAGGTTTTCATGAGTAATTTATGGCCAACTGAGTTGAACGCTGTCACTAGATCGACAAAAGTAACTTTGTCTTTTTTATTCTGTTTGGCGTCTTTCGTAATATTTTCCAGAACCATGATGTCCTCATTATAACCCGGGATCGCTGCCTGAAAGCCCCATCTGCCTGGGGTTAATATGAACCACCTCACTTAACCTTTTTTGCCATGATCTTCATAAACAGGCAAAGAAATGTAGGGCTGATGGTAACTGGCCTCTAGTTCTCAATGTCCTTTCAGCGTTCTTTCCATTTTCTGAATTAGGAGCATCCAAATTTTCTTTAAAGGGTCCGGAAAGGTGCTAGTTTTTAACCAAAGTGAAAAGAGACTAGGTAGACATGAGATGTCTAGGTGAAATTGAGGACTGCAGATACTGGAGAATAGAGTCGAGAGTGCTGTGCTGGAAAAGCAGGTCAGGCAGCATCCGAGGAGCAGGAGAGTCGACCTTTCGGGCAAAAGCCCTTCATCAGGAATCAGACATGAGATGTCATCATCTTGAATGTCTTGTATATTCTCCAGTGTCATGCTGTAGGGTCCTGGTGCACGTTAGAAGTCTTGCCCTTCCTCCCATTTTCCAGAGTATTTTGTAAATTTATGAAGATTATCCTTATTGTTAGGCATTGATTATTTTGTAATTAGCTTAGGCCACCGTGAGAGATATAGCCACCCAGAGCTACATAATGTAAAGCGCTTGGTACCACTAACTGCCAAGGCTAAACCAGGAAGGAGGAACTATAAATGGGCAGAAGACAAAACAAGACTTCTTCATCAACTGGAACAATAATTTATGAGATGCTTGTTTATCAATAAAAAGATTCTGGGCATCTTTACAACAAAAACACTCAAACAAATTTCTGATAAGAGAAAGACAGGGCATCCTTGTGGCAGCTTCACCTATAGGGAAAACAGCCCCAGCCGATTCAGCCTCTTCCTATAGCTGAAATCCTCCAACCCTGGCAACATCTTTCTAAATTTTTTTCTGGACCTTTTCAAGTTTCACAACATCCTTCCGATAGAAAGGAGACCAGAATTGCATGCAATATTCCAACTGTGGCCTAACTAATGTCCTGTAGAGCAGCAATATGACCTCCCAACTCCTATACTCGCTGCTCTGACCAATAAAGGAAAGCATACCAAACGCCTTCTTCACTATATTATCCATTGGTGACTCTACTTTCAAGGAACTATAGACTAGCATTCCAAGGTCTCTTTGTTCAGCAACACACCCCAGGACCTTACCAATAAGTGTGTGAGTCCTGCTCTGATTTGCTTTCCCAAAATGCAGTACCTTGTATTTATCTAAATTAAACTCCATTAGCCACTCTTCAGCCCATTTGCCCATCTGATCAAGATCCCATTGTGCTCTGAGGTCACCTTTTTCACTGCCTACTACACCTCCAATTTTGGTATCATCTGCAAACTTAGTAACTATACCGCCTATGTTCACATCTAAATCAATTGTAAAAGTGATGAAGAGCAGTGTACCCAGCACTGATCCTTGTGGCACACCACTGGTCACAAGCCTCCAGTCTGAAAAGCAACCCTCCACCACCACCCTCTGTCTTCTACCTTTGAGCCAGTTTTGTACCCAAATGGCTAGTCCTCCCTGTGTTTCATGAGATCTAACTTCGTTAACCAGTCTGCCTTGAGGAACCTTGTTGAATGCCTTACTAAAGCCCATATAAATCACATCTTCTTCTCTGCCCTCATGAATCCTGTTTCTTATTTCTTCAAAAAACTCAATCACATTCATGAGACATGATTTCCCACGCATAAAGCCATCCCTAATCAGTCCTTGCCTTTCCAAATACATGTAAATCCTGTCCTTCAGGATTTCCTCCAACAACTTGCCCACTAATGATGTCAGGCTCACCAGTCTATAGTTCCTTGGCTTTTCCTTACCATCTCTCTTGAATAGTGGCACCATATTAGCTAACCTCCAGTCCTCCATCACCTCACCTATGATTATTGATGATACAAATATCTTAGCAAGGGTCCCAATAATCAGTTACCTAGCTTCCCAAAGAGTTCTAGAGTACACCTGATCAGGTCCTGGGGATTTATCCACTTTTATACATTATGGGACATCTAGCACTTCCTCCTCTGTATTATGGACATTTTTTAAGATGTCACCATCTATTTTGTCACATTCCATATCTTCCATGTCCTCCGCAGTAAACATTGATGGAAAATATTTGTTTACTGTCTCCACCAGCTGTCTCCTGCGGATCCACACATAGGCCACTTTGCTGATCTTTCAGAGGCACTATTCTCTCCCTAGTTACACTTTTGTCCTTAATGTATTCATAAAAACCCTTTGGATTCTCGTTAACCCTATTTGCCAAAGATATCTCATGTCCCCTTTTTGCCCTCCTGATTTCCCTCTTAAGTATAGTCCTACTGCCTTTATACTCTTCGAAGGATTCACTCGATCTTTCCTGTCTATACCTGACATATGTTTCCTTTTTTTCTAAATCAAAACTTCAATTTCTCTAGTCATCCAACATTCCCTAAACTTACCAGCCTTTCCTTTCACCCTAATGGGAGCATACTGTCTCTGGGCTGTCGTTATCTCAGTTTTCAAGGCTTCCATTTTCCAGCTGTCCCTTTACTTGCGAACATCCGCCCCAATCAGCTTTTGAAAATTCTTGCCTAATACTGTCAAAATTAGCCTTCCTTCCTCCAATTTAGAACTTCAGTTTTTAGATCAAGTCTATCCCTTTCCATCAATATTTTAAAACCAATCGAATTATGGTCACTGGCCCCAAAGTGCTCCCCCACTAACACCTCAGTCACCTGCCCTGCCTTATTTCCCAAGGGTAGGTCAAGTTTTGCAGCTTCTCCAGTAGGTACATCCACATACTGAATCAGAAAGTTTTCTTGTACACACTTAACAAATTCCTCTCCATCTAAACCCCTAACTCTATGGCGGTCTCAGTCTTTGTTTGGCAAGTTAAAATCCCCTCCCATAATCACCCGATTATTCTTAGAGATAACTGAAATCTCCTTACAAATTTGTTTCTTAATTTCCCGTTGAATATTAGGGGGTCTATAATACATGCCCAATAAAGTGATCATCCGTTTCTTATTTCTCAGTTCCACCCAAATAACTTCCCTGGATGTATTCCCAGGAATATCCTTCCTAAGTGCAGCAGTAATACTATCCCTTATCAAAAAACGCCACTCCCCCTCCTCTCTTGCTCCCCTTTCTATTCTCCCAAGGCATTTGTCTCCTGAAACATTAAGTTGCCAGTCCTGTCCATCCCTGAGCCAATTTCCTGTAATTGTTATGATATCTTAGTCCCATGTTCCTAGCCATGCCCCGAGTTCATCTGCTGTCCCTGTTAGGCTCCTTGCATTGAAGTAAATGCAGTTTAAATTATCAGTCCTACCTTATTCTCTACTTTGTTCATGCCTGCCCTGACTGTTTGACTGTTCCCTTTCCCAACTGTACCAGTCTTAGATTTATCTCTTTTCTCACTATTTTCCTGGGTGTCCCCCCCCCCCATCTTACTGGTTTAAACCCTCCTGAGCAGTTCTAGCAAAACTCCCTGCCAGTATATTAGTCCCCTTCCAATTTAGGTGCAATCCATCCTACTTGTACAGGTCACTCTGTCCCAGAAGAGATTCTAATGATTTAAAAACGTGAACCCTTCTCCCCTACACCAGTTCTTCAGCCATGCATTCATCTGCTCTATCCTCCTATTTCTATCCTTACTAGCTCGTAGCTCCGGGAGTAATCCAGATATTACTACTCTCGAGGACGTCCTTTTTAAATTCCTCCCCAACTTTCTATATTCTCCCTTCAGAATCTCATCATTGAAATGGCTAAAGGTGGACAAATCCCCAGGTCCTGATCAGGTGTACCCGAGAACTCTGTGGGAAGCTAGAGAAGTGATTGCTGGGCCTCTTGCTGAGATATTTGTATCATCGATAGTCACAGGTGAGGTGCTGAAAGACTGGAGGTTGGCAAATGTGGTGCCACTGTTTAAGAAGGGCAGTAAAGACAAGGCAGGGAACTATAGAGCAGTGAACCTGACGTTGGTGGTGGGCAAGTTGTTGGAGGGAATCGTGAGGGACAGGATGTACATATATTTGGAAAGGCAAGGACTGATTCGGGATAGTCAACATCGACCTGGACCCAATATACCGGCCACTGCAGCGGACAGCTGGAACTGACAACCGGAAGAGGCAGATACAAACCACTACAAATGCCGGAGGAAACATCACAGAAGCGCTTCACAGGAGGCTCCCAAGCACTGAGGATGTCACCTAAACAGGGGACGAAATGTCTGCAACACAAATTCCCAGCTCAGCGAACAGAACCACAACAACGAGCACCCGAGCTACAAATCTTCTCCCAAACTTTGAAGATTTAAAAGTTCATTATGCTTTGGAATTGTGTCTTTAAAGTTAGGATTAACAAAAGGGTTCATGTGACCTGGTCTGGAGTCTATTTGTCAGACTTAAATTCAGTTTACAGATTTCCATACAAATCAGTGAGTAACACAGACATACAGCATTGGTCTAAGTGGCCATCAGCAAGTAAAGAATGTTTGAATTTGTAGTCTACTAAATGCAGATGTGAAAGTGTCTGGTCAAAGAGTCATGTCCTGCAAGTTTCAATGGATTCTGGAAGACTTGTTCTGGTACTGCTAGGGAAGTAGAATAATCTGACAAAGGTTTACTACTAGAGTTGGATTTAAATAAATCCAAAAGCTGAGCAACAAATTGTAAGTGGTCACTGAAAGAATCACTTGATGAAAGGGGATATGAAATGCTTTGGAGCTGGCAACTATAGACTTCTTGTTAAAAGCACTGTTCTTCCATGGAGAGTGCGTTTGGTTAAAAAAGTACAAGAATGATGTCACTTTATGTAGTTTAAATTATAAGTTGTTTACAAAAGGAACATATTATTTAGTCCTTTGTGCTTTTAACCATTTGTTACAGTAAAAGCTTTAATCGTGATGTACTATTCTTTCAGCTATTAACTGGAAGTTTCAACTTATTCTTGTTTTTAAAAATTATTGATCTTTACAGAGATCATAAAATATTGTGATTCTGACCTATCAGCATTGTAATGTACAAAGCAAATAGTATTTTCTGTTACAATCATTGCAGATTTGTAGTTGATTATTCATGATCCAGTATTGGACTTCATTTAAAAATGCTGTTGTAGAACCTTTGTGAACCATTTAAAAACTTGATTAATTTTTTTATAACTTATTTGTTTGCTTAGTTTTATGGGAATATTCCCATTTCAAAAACAATCCACTTATTTGTTCCATTACACAATAATTTGCTTAGTTTTCTTTCAAAGAGAAATAAGCTAATCAAAGAGTGTGCTTAGGAAATTAAATGAATCTGGCAAACTTCTTGATCAATTGAGATCTGAATAATATTTGTGAGGAATGGACTTTACGAGGCCCATGCTCTTTTCTAATTTAAGCTTTACTTCTCAGCTTTATTCTCCTTTCTCAATACCTGTACTGAAAATATGAACTTCAGATCCAAAAGACCAGCAATGCTGTGTGGAAATTCACCAGAGATCCTCAAGACAGCATCTTCCAAACCCATGACCACTTCCATCTAGAAGGACATTGGTAGCAGATATACGAGAACAGAATCACCTTCAAGTGCTCCTCCAAGCCACTCATCATCCTGACTTGGAAATATATTGCCATTCCTTCACTGTTGCTGGGTCAAAATCTTGGAATTCCCTCCCTAATGGCATTGTGAGTCAACCCACAGCGATTCAAGAAAGCAGCTCACCACCACCTCAAGAGCAACTAGGGACAGGCAAAAAAGAAAGATTTAAAAAGGACCTAAGGGGCAACTTTTTCATGCAGCAGGTGGCACATGTATGGAATAAGCTGCCAGAGGAAGTGGTGGAAGCTGGTACAATTACAACACTTAAAAGTCATCTGAATGGGTATATGAATAAGACAGATATGGGCCCAGTGCTGGTAAATGGGACGAGGTTAATTTAGGACATCTGGTCGGCATGGACGAGTTAAACCTAAGGTTCAGTTTCCTTTATGTACAGCTCTATGATTCTATAATAAATGTTGGCCAGCCAGCAACTCCCACATCCCACAAATGATTTTAAAAAGTAGAGATCATGATTTGGGAAGATGTTGTTAAAGATGCCTTGGGAATTAATCAAATTGGCAATGAGTGGCATGTGTGTCTCTGGATACCCTGGGAGGACACCAAAATTTCTGCGGGTTTATCTTTTGCACTGATGTTTTGTTGATTTTGGGGGGGTAGCGGTGGCTCATGCTCACAGTACCTAATATAGGTAGTAGGCAATTTGTAGCCATTCTCTGACAGTTTGAGTTTGTTAAGAAGCAGCAGTTTAGATATGGTACATTAACTAATTACATAAAGAAGGTATACAACTGTGACAATTAGGGATGGTTCATTGATACCAGAGGTCAAACAGGCTGTTAGAGTGGAATTTGTTGATCTTGCTAAATTTAGTAGTTTGGTAATTTGATTTATTATTGTCACAAGTACCTAAGTACAGTTGAAAAGTTCTGTTTTGCATGCAGTACATGCAGATTTGTACATGCAAGGACAAATAGATCATAGGGTGTTTGGACAGAGCGAGGCATACAAGGTTACAGCTGCACCGGAGGTGGACAAAAGCAAGATCAACACTAGATTAGAAATTAGAGAGGTCCACTCAGAAGTCTTAACAACAGGAAAGAAGTGTACTGAACCTGGGGGTATGTGTGTTTAAGCTTCTGAATCTCCTGCCTGATGGAAGAGGTTGGAAAAGAGTATAACTGAAGTGAAAGAGGTCTTTGATGATGCTGATTGCCTTTCCGCAATCCATGGAAGGAGTCCATGGATGGATGGTTGGCTTATGTGATGGTTTGGGTTGTGTTCACAACTGTCTGTAGTTTCTTACAGTCCTGGACAAAGCAGTAGTTGTACCAAGCCCTGATGCACCCAGATTAAATGCTTTTTATGGTGCACCTGTAAAAATTGGTGAGGGTCCTTATAGACATGCTGAATTTCCTTAGTCTCATGAGGAAGAAGAGGCGTTATTGTGCTTTCTTGACAGTCATAGCTGTGTGGGAGGGTCAGGACAGATTGTTGGCTATCATCACTCCTAGGAGCTTGATGGTTTTGACCCCCTCCATCTCCGCTCCATTGATGTTGTCAGGAGTGTGTTCTCCTCCTTTCTTCCTGAAGTCGATGATCAGTTCTTTAACTTTGCTGACATTAAAAATCTCTCCTTCAATGTTTGTACCACAACACCAAGCATTCTGTCTCCTACCTATATTCTGACTTGTCATTGTTTGATATCCCACATACAACAGTGGTGTCATCAACAAACTTGTAGATGGGGTTTAGATGAAATTTGACACACAGTCGTGAGTGTATAACAATTATAGTAGGGGGCTGAGTATGCATCCTTGCAGGCACTGGTGTTGAGGATTATTGTAGAGGAAATCTGTTGTCTATCTTCACTGATTGCAGTCTATAAGTCAGAAGGTTGAGGATCCAATTGCAGGGACCGGAGCCAAGACTTGGAGTTTGAAAATTAGTTTGGTTGGGATAAGAATGTGGAAGGCAGATCTGTAGCTGATAAGTAGAAGCCTGACATAGGTATCCTTAGTATCCAAATGTTCCTAGGGAAGAGTGTAGGGCTGGAGGAATGGTGTCTGCCGTGAACCTAGGTGCCAGTACACAAATTGCAAGGGATTGAGACAGGCTGGGAGGCTAGTGTTGATGGGAGCCATGACTAACCTTTCAAAGTACTTCATAATTGTAAAGGTCAGATCCACTAGGCAGAAGTTGCTGAGGCACATTGCAAGTGTTTTATTTGGTAATGGGATGATGGTGGTCTTCTTGTAGCAGATTGAGACTTTAGATTGTAGCAAGGAGAATTTAAAGATGTCAGTGAACTCCTGCCAACTGGTCTGCACAAGATCTGAGTTGTGAAGGCAGCATTCTGTTCTCAAGCCAAAGTATTTAGGAATTGCTCCCTAGGTACTCCTTCTCTCCTTCTAGACCGTCTTCCATCTGAAGAAGTCAGTTCTTTGACAGCTGACTGATGAGAACTGTCTATGAGGACTGCCTGACAAGGTCTGCTTTTGGCCCCATCCACTATCTCCTATTTTTAGAGGCTGGATATGCTGTGTTAATCAATTGCCTGAAAACTTTTGGCCAATAGCCATGGGACAGATGGCCACTATCCCCTTGCCCATCTCTACTTAAAAGCTTTCATTCCTCCAAAGAACAAAACCTTCATATTTTTGAAAACACTGCACTGAAAATAGGGTAGCATGGCACCCGATAAATCTTTTGTTTGTTCTTGTAGAAGAGTAGTTACTACTGTAACAGAATTAAATCAGGTCTTATGATACACAGGACATACTATATATGGAATACTAAGTGAACACAGGTTTAAGGGGATCCAAATTTCCAACAGCATTGATTTCCCCAGCATTGAGGGTAAGGATATTTGTGGAGCCTTTTCCTCACATTAATTGTTTAAATGTGGCATGACTGCAGAACTTAGATTTGATCTGTTCGGTGCGGAATCCCTTAGCTCTGTCAAGTAATCCTGTGTTATTGCATCACCAGATTGACACCTCGTTCTTAGGTATACCTTGTGTTGTTCCTGCCATGCCTTCATGCACTCTTCATTGAACAAGGGTTTGTTTGCGGCTTGCTAGCAATGGTAGAGTGGAGCTATGCTCAGTTATGAGTTTAGACTGTAGTTGACTACAATGTTATGGAAGTAGATAAGATAGTTAAAGTAAACCAAATGATAAATGTAAAATATTTCTTTAAAGTTAAATTGACAGTATTCAAATTATTGATAATTTGAGATTAAAACCATTAAGTTTATTCACAGTAATAGTGCTTAGCATTTAGAATGGACTCTTAGATAAAGTAATGAATGGAGGCAAAACGAAACTGAATAAATTTAAAAACTATTAAATGTGGCAATGAGGGAGCTGAAAGTTTCTTCCAGATTAAAGAATAAAGAAATGGTGGTTGACTTTCTTTGTCTAGATTGAACTGATTTAACTATGTTATTCAGAAGTACCTTTTACACTGTTGTTTGGCATTGCTCTTCTTAGGGAAAGAATGTATATCATAGCATGAGCCTGTTCTGGTGGGTGGCAAGGCTTGAGTGACAGCTGTATTTGGACATCATTCAATGACTGTAGCTATTTTGCCTTCTCTGTGTGAGAAAGTCCCCAGGGGCCTTTAACATACATATGTGGTTACACCTCCCACACAAAATGTGAAGCACGTCGTATTATCCCACTTAAACAACGTGAAAGTAGATATCATGGAATAACGTCACCAACTTGTTAAAGGTCTTTTTGAATCATTCATGGCTTTTATGGCGATTATAATTGTTCTACTTCAGCTATAAGGAAAGTCTGTCACACTTACCTGTGTTATTATGGCATCTAATACTACTTATTCTGATGTAGTTCATAGTATATACCTCAGTTAATGTCCAGAGTTTGCAGAATTTCCTCTTGTAGGTTTTATCAACAATATCCCTGATCACCAAATAACTGCCAGAGTTATTTTTGACATTTTTCTAAGTCTCAAACAATGGAGTTTTCCCACATTTCTTTCAACTGTTTATGAAAATATCAAGTGTGGTTTGTAGCACCTGCCAGTCTCTGAGGCAAGCTATCAAAAGGTAAATCACAAACAGTATTGAGCTTTACAGAAGATTTAGAGTTATTAAAAAAGACATTTATAACTTGTACCTTTGTACAACTAGAGGGAATTAATGAGTAATTCCAGCTGATTCAGAAAGTGACTCTTGATGCAAATTGTGTCAGCCTTACCAATAGGTTACAAATGTAGTTTCACTCCAAAGAAGTAGGTTAAATTAGAAGAAGTATGCAATGAATGACACTGATAGTGGAGTTACTGTGAGATTTGCAGTACTTACTTAGTTGGTAGTACATCCCTGCAGGAGTGTCCTAGTCTTCTCTTGCGAGGGCCATTCTCTCCCCATTAAGAATGAAGAGTCTAATTTCAGACAACCATGTACTAGTCCGAGCCCTTTAGGCTCTGTTATGCTCCTCAGATTTTACATCAGGACAACCATCCCATGTCTGGAAAACTTCTGGACTGAGTAATAATGTTGATTTCTGGTATCTAGACTCATTCAGTATACCTTAATCTACCAAAAAATATAATGGAAACATGCTTGGTATAATTACTGCTTCCTGTAACACAAAGTTTGCTTGTTATTGCAGCTGTTTGCTTCCAATCAGTACTTCTGAATTCTGCCTTTGAAAATGTTCCTACAAGTATATGGGTGAGTTTTGATAGAACAATTGACTTTTGACCGTGACTGTCTTTGTTTTGCAAATGTCATTAGAAAACAGACACCATGCTGACTTGCTGAATGGAACTGTCGGTCAAATTCAATAAAGATACCCAAAGCTAAGGAAATGAGACCTTGTTGAGTTTCCTACACATGTAATTGATTGCTTATCGCACTTATGATGTCAAAACAATAAAGCAGATATTTGCTAATATTTCCTCAAACTATCCAATAAGTTGTTGCATTTCGAAGGGTGTTATAACATATGGTAAATAACTTAAAAAGGGTTGTAGATCTTTCCATTTTCTTAACAGTGAAAATGCATGTTGTTAGTTTTTAAATAGAAATAATTCTTTGTATTGTATCCTACTTTGATAAGATTTTAATAAACAATCATAATTTAATATTTTAGCTAATTTTGCTGATAAAAATAAATAATGTACAGAGTTACACTGCTGGATCAGATAAATTAGTAGATTTGTTTTACTAGATGACTAGTATCATCACTCATTTGTATGTTATGTTTGTGTCTCAGAGCCCAATCCTTCCAGTGTTTACTCTGCAGGGTACTTTAATGCAAATCTAGCATGCATCATTTCCACCAGAAACTCCTCTGCAGGGAGTTTAAATATGACCCTTCCCATTGCTGACCACTGCTCACTGTTAGTCTCAGTTGATTTGTATCTCACGATTCACACCACAGGGAACCTAACTACAGATTCCACCTATCACCAACCGTCTGCCGAATCTTGTTTATATTCACAATAAAAAGATTGAATTAGACCTAACACTTGTGTATATCTAACCTCCAGCTGACAATGGTAACAAATTCTATGCTCTAAATCAACCTTACCCTCATGTAAACTAATATCTTGGCAAGATTCACATAGGTACAAAGATAGAGACAGTAAAACACAAATGTTAATTTGGATTTGCAACCTTATTTGGATTCTAAGGAGTCTGCAAACTGATATAAATGTGCTGAGTGTGTGGACAAAAAAATTCGCAGATCAAGTATAATGTGGGAAAATGCGATGTCTATTTTGGCAAGAAAAATAGGGAAGTAGAATATTATTTAAATAGAGAAGACTGCTCAGTGCTACAGTATACAGAAACCTTTGTGTCCTTGTGCATGAATTATAAACTCTGTGCAAGTGTAGCAAGTATTTAAGAAGGTAATTGAAATACAAAGGAGAATGGAGTAGTCTTGCTGAAATTTCATATAGCATTGGTGAAACCACACCTAGAGTAGTGTGTGCAGTTTTGGTCATTTTACTGAAGAAGGAACGTACTTACATTGGCGGCCCTTCAGAGCTGGTTCCTGGGATGTTAGGGTTGTCTTATGAGTAAGGTTGATCCAATACTCATTGGACCTCGGAAGACTGGCATATGATCTTATTAAAACATGAGGGGGCTGGACAGGGTAGACGCTAAGAGGACATTCCCCCTCAAGGAGGGATTATGGGAAATAGTTTCAAAATAATGGGACTCCCTTTAAGACAGATGAGGATGAATTTATTTTCTCAAAGTATTGTTTGTGTTTGAAATTGTCTCTTTTACTGAACAGTGCAGGACTGGTCATTGAATATATTCACAGCCAAGTTGATTGATAGGAGTGAAGGGTTATGGGATTCGTAGCAAAGTGGATTTAAGGCCACACCAGATCAGTCAAAAGGCCTGAAGAATCAGTGAGCCACTCCTGCTCTTATTTCTTATATATATATGCATTCTTTTTTCTTTATTCTTTCATTCCATCCGTTCAGTCATTGTTGTACCAGCTGCTTTCCAGATCTTCATTTGTGACAGTCACTCAAACATTTTTGCAGCAAGTGTCATTGGGACAGAAAATAAGAGAAGCCTGGACATTTTATCCCAATGCTGTTTCAGGGGCATTGAAGCCAAATACAATACCTAAACTGAAATCGGCTGATTTAATACAAACATTGAGACATGCTCTGCATGGATTAGCTTGTAGTAGTGTTGCTTTTATCTATTGGGCCATTAGAACAACCCACATATGCTAATATGCATTTGAATCCTGAAACATACAATGATACAAACCTCAAAAGCAAACAAATTAACTTTTACATTTTTTTTCACCATGAAGTGTGGTCAATGACAAGACCAGTATTTACTGCTCATCCCTCATTGCCTTTGACCAGGTATTTGTCAGCTGGCTGCTCAAACTGCTGCATTCCGTGTGGTGTAGGTACACACACAAAACTGTAAGGAACGGAGTTCCAGGATTTTCCCTCAATGGCAGTGAATGGACTGTAATAAAATTCCAATTCAAGATAATGAGTGTCTTGGAAAGAAACTTTCAGATTGTGGTATTTCCATGCATAGGTTCCCTTTGTCCTTCGAGGCAGAAATCATGAATTTGTTAGGTGTGAGAACTGCTTCTTGTAGGTGACATATATACTGCAGCTGCTTCTGTGGTTCTGTAGAGGGAGTGAATGTTGAAGGTGGTGAATGGGTAGCAGCTTACAGGCTGATATATCCTGGCTTTTTTTTAAGCTTCTTGAAAGTCTTATGGAGATTAAAGAATAATACTTCACTCTCTTGACTTGTGCCTTGTAGATGGGGATTTACATAGAGTCGTAGAGATATACAGCACAGAAATGGACCTGAACTTAAGGGAATTTCTATTTGCCAGGATTTGGTGTTGGAGAGACTGTTAGGTCTGAAGGTTGATAAGTCTCCGGGACCTGATGGCCTGCATCCCAGGGTACTGAAGGAGGTGGCTCGGGAAATCGTGGATGCGCTGGTGATTATTTTCCAGAGTTCAATAGAATCGGGGTCGGTTCCTGAGGATTGGAGGGCGGCTAATGTTGTGCCACTTTTTAAGAAGGGTGGGCGGGAGAAAGCAGGAAATTATAGACCAGTTAGTCTGACCTCAGTGGTGGGAAAGATGCTGGAGTCTATTATAAAGGATGAAATTACGGCACATCTGGATAATAGTAACAGGATAGGACAGAGTCAGCATGGATTTATGAAGGGGAAATCATGCTTGACTAATCTTCTTGAATTTTTTGAGGATGTAACTCGGAAGATGGACGAGGGAGATCCAGTGGATGTACTGTACCTTGACTTTCAGAAAGCTTTTGATAAAGTCCCACACAAGAGGTTAGTGAGTAAAATTAGGGCGCACGGGATTGGGGGCAAAGTACTAGATTGGATAGAGAATTGGTTGGCTAATAGGAAACAAAGGGTAGTGATTAACGGCTCCATTTCGAAATGGCAGGCAGTGACCAGTGGGGTATCGCAGGGATCCGTGCTGGGACCGCAGCTTTTTACAATATATGTAAATGATATAGAAGATGGTATCAGCAATAACATTAGCAAATTTGCTGATGACACAAAGCTAGGTGGTAGGGTGAAATGTGATGAGGATGTTAGGGGATTACAGGGTGACCTGGACAAGTTAGGTGAGTGGGCAGATGCATGGCAAATGCAGTTTAATGTGGATAAATGTCTGGTTATCCACTTTGGTGGCAAGAACAGGAAGGCAGATTACTACCTCAATGGTATCAAATTAGGTAAAGGGGCTGTTCAGAGAGATCTGGGTGTTCTTGTCCACCAGTCAATGAAGGCAAGCATGCAGGTACAGCAGGTCGTGAAGAAGGCTAATAGCATGCTGACCTTCATAACAAGAGGGATTGAGTATAGAAGCAAAGAGGTGCTTCTGCAGCTGTACAGGGCCCTGGTGAGACCACACCTGGAGTACTGTGTGCAGTTCTGGTCTCCAAATTTGAGGAAAGACATTCTGGCTATTGAGGGAGTGCAGCGTAGGTTCACGAGGTCAATTCCTGGAATGGCAGGATTGCCTTACACGGAAAGACTGAAGCGACTGGGCTTGTATACCCTTGAGTTTAGAAGACTGAGAGGGGATCTGATTGAAACGTATAGGCTTATGAAAGGACTGGACACTCTGGCAGGAGGGAACATATTTCCGTTGATGGGGGAGTGCCGAACCAGAGGACACAACTTAAAAATACGGGGTAGACCATTTAGGACAGAGATGAGGAGAAACTACTTCACCCAGAGAGTGGTGGCTGTGTGGAATGCTCTGCCCCAGAGGGCAGTGGAGGCCCAGTCTCTGGATTCTTTTAAGAAAGAATTGGATAGAGCTCTTAAAGATAGTGGAGTTAAGGGGTATGGAGATAAGGCTGGAACAGGATACTGATTAGGAATGATCAGCCATGATCATATTGAATGGCGGTGCAGGCTCGAAGGGCAGAATGGCCTACTCCTGCATCTATTGTCTATTGAGTCTAACTCATTCATGTTGACCAGATATCCCTACCTAATCGAGTCCCATTTACCATGAATCAAGATGTGAATTATTTGCCATAGAATTTATAGCCTCTGACCTGCTCATGTAGCTACAGTAATTATATGACTAGTCCAATTAGTTTTTGATCCAAGATAACCCTGACTGATATTAAAAGTAGAGGATTCAGTGATGGAAATGAAATTAAATCTTAAGCCATGATGATATGTTTTTCTCTTGTTGGAGATAGTCATTGCCAGCACTTGAGTGGTATGAATATTATTTTCCACTAATCAACCTAACCCCAACCCCAACGTTGTACAGGTTTTGCTGCATATGGGCACAGGCTGCTTTTATATCTGATGAGTTAAAATTGGTGCTGAATATTGAGCAATCAGCAGCAATAATTCCCCCTTCCAATCTAAGTCTGGAGGAAAGGTCATTGGTGAAGCTTCTGAAGATGGTTGGGCTTTGGACATGTGAACCCATGCCAATAATGCTAAGTGGTTTAATACTTCATGTAATAGAAGAACCAATTGTATTGTACTGCTTCAGAATTACACTAACGGGTCAACCAAGATTATATTTAAGTATATAGTCTGGCTGGAGCTCATTCTGAGATAGTTGTCAATGAGCCAATATGTCAATATGTTGTTTCTCCTTCTTGCTATGATGCAGTTTCCAAGGCCGTCTCAACACGCCAATACATTCCTTGTGTTAATCTTGATGAGCAGTGATAACCTATTCAATTTTTCAGGCCATTACAGTGAAACCTGTTATAACATACAGTCATACCAACTCATGATTTTATCACTGGAGAGATGATCTTTAAGTAAAAGCAAATTTTCCTCAGAGATTCTGAAGCCTTGAGATACTTCACAGATTTCCATGCCCTTAGAGAACATATTTTCTATTTGCACAAACATGACTAATTGCTTTCAGGTAGGAAAGTTCTGATAAAATACTTACTTAACTTCTAGAAACTTTACATTGAGATGCATTTTCCAGTATTTTCTGCTTGTTTTTTGCTTGAGCAGAAAGGTGTAAAGGGTCTACACTCTTTCTTCAGTTCTGTAAGATTTAAGCACTGTATTTTTATAATATTGTGCTCAGCCTCCAACACAACAGTTGGGTGTAACAATACTTAACATTAACTGTTCTGTAGGACAGAATAAATCATGATTTAATGACAAAAACAGGACATTAATTACAGGTGACTTTAATCTTCGTGTAGATTGGGAAAATCAAAGTGATAGATTAACCACAAGGAAGAATTGATAGAGTGTATTCAGTATAGTTTTCTAAGAACATATTGTGGATTCTGTTTAAAATTAAGAAACTTGAATTGGAAACAACTGTACTAAAGATAAATAAGGGCACTGACAAAGGGATGGGGGTAGAGTTGGCTGGAATGAACTGGGAAAAGTAGTTATCAGAAAAGATGGAGGTGGTGGAATGGCAGACATTTAAGAAATTAGTTAATATTTGCCACAATGCATGTTATGGTGAGGCAAAGGATTGGGAACATTTTAATAGTCAACAAATGATGACCAAAAATAACAAAGAGGGTTGAAATAAAATATGATGGCAAATTAACAAAGTAATATAAAAGCAGACAGAGCTTTTGTAAGTATATAAAAAGCAAGAGAGAGGCCAAAGTGATCTTAGCCTCTTAAAGATAAAGCTGTAGAAATTATAGTGGGGAACCAGGAAATATTTAATTCCTGAAATTGACATAAAGAGTTAAATATTTCTTAGAACAGGAGCTTAACTTGAATTGAATATGTACCTTGCATCAATCTTCACCTACATTACCTCTTCCTTGAAATTTACAGTGTAGATCACTGAACAATTTCTCCTTTAATTCCACTCACTTCCACCAAGTCAAAGGAGTGGCTATGGGGACCCACACAGGTCCCAGTTATGCCTGCCTTTTTATGGGTTGTGGAACAATCCTTGTTCCAGTTCTACATTGGCCCCTTCCTACAACTCTTTTGTTAGTACATCAATGACTGATTTGGTGCTGCTTCAAGCTTCCTCCTGGACCTTGAAAAATGTGTCCATTCTGCCTCCAATTTCCATCCCTCTATAACTGTCACATTGTTCATTTCAGACACTTCTTTTCCTTTCCTTGACTGCTTTGTCTCCAGTTCGGGGAATAAAATGTCCATTACCATCCACTACAAAGCCACTGACTCCCATAGTTACCTTCACAACAGTTCTTCTTCCAACCCCACATCCTGCAAGAATTCCATCCCATCCTCTCAGTTCCTTTGCCTGCTTCGTATTTGTTCAGACAATGCCACCTTCAAAAACAGCGCTGCTGACATAGATTCCTTCTTCCCTAACCATGGTTTCCTGTTCACTGTGGTTGATAGGACCCTCAACCACATCCAGCCTATCACCCATGCTTCCGCCCTTTCCCCTTCCCATCACTCACAACATCGTTATCGGGTTCCCCGGTTCTCACATTTTATCCCACCAGTCTCCGCATTCAGAAGATCATTCGCTGCCATTTCAGACAATTCCAGTTGAACACCACCACCAAACAGATTATCCCTGTCTGCATTTTGCAGGGATCATTCTCTCTGGGACACCCTAGTCCATTCCTCAACTGCTAACACCACACCCACTTTCCATAGCACCTTCCCATGTAAATGCAGGAAGTGCAACACCTGCTCCCTCACCTCCTCCTTGCTCATCATCCAAGGGCCTAAGCATTTCACCTGTACCTCCTCCAATCTCATGTATTGTATTTGCTGCACCTAATGTGGCCTACTCTAAATTGGAAAAACCAAATACAGACTGGTGACTGCTTTGCAAAACACGTCTGGTCTGCACGCAAGCATGACCCTGACCTTCCCATGGCTGGCCATTTTAACACAGCATCTTGTTGACATGCCCACTTGACTGTCCTCAGTATGCTGCATAGCTCCACTGAATCCCAGTGCAAACTGGAGGAGCAACATCTCATCTTCAAAGGAGGTAATTTACAAACTTCCTGTGTCAATATTGAGTTCAACATCTTTGAATTGTGAACCCATTCCTTCTCTTTCTTTTAACTTTGTTTGTTATATTCTCTGTCAACCTCTCTCCCCTCCCCCCATCCTAGTGAAACTCTGTTCTTTCCAGTCTGGCAGTTAAAAATACTCTTGTTTTGCCATTCTCACATTCCAATCACTTAAATCTGAACTAATAACACCCTTTCTCCCCCAGCACTCCAACCACCCCCTCACACTATAGCATAAATGCTGTCCCCTTTGCGCTTCACTTCAGATTTGATGAAAAGTCATCTAGATTCAAAACATTAGCTCTGTCTCCATGGATGATGCCTGACCCGCTCCAGTGTTTTATGTTTTCAGTCCCTCTCCAAGGTTCATGCCTTGCCATAACGTCTGTACCTGGAAATCAATGCTGCATGCATAGACCTTCCGAGCAGCCATACAGCTTAAAGGGAACATTGCTTTTCACAGTAGAGAATGCTGATAGCATTTCAAAAATATAAATAATCAGCAGGCTAAAGGGGGTGGGGGGGGGGGGGGGGGGGAAGAAATGGAGTTGGAAGGAAATAAAATAACTATCACTAGAGATAAAGTATTAGGGTAACTAAATGGAGTTGAAAGCTGATATGTGCCCTGACTGTGATGAGTTGCATCCTAGAATTTTAAAGGAAATAGCTGCAGATATAGGGGATGCACTGCTAGTAATCTTCCAAGAAACCTTTGATTCTGGAAAAGTCCAAGGAGATTGAAAAACTGCAAATGTAACACACCTGTCATTGGAAAAAATGTTAGAATCTATAATAAAGGATGTAACAGCACAGCATTTAGAAGTGCATAACAGAATTCAGCAGAGTCAGCATGGCTTCATGAAGGAGAAAGCATGTCTGACAAATGTGTTAGCATTCTTTGATTATGTCATAAACAACATACATATCTACTGGTTCCCTTTTATTTATGTTTGGATTTCCAAAAATGTTCAATGAAGTATCACACAATGTTACTTGATAGTGTTGTGGGTAGTATATTAGCATGAATAGAGGATTGAGAAAAGATTGAAGTTAGGATAAAGTGGGTATTTTGAGATTAGATTTAGATTTAATTACAGTGTGGAAATAGGTCCTTCGGCCCAACAAGTCCACACCGACCCGCCGAAGCGCAACCCCCATACCCCTACATTTACCCCCTTACCTAACACTACGGGCAATTTAGCATGGCCAATTCACCTGACCTGCACATCTTTGTGACTGTGGGAGGAAACCGGAGCACCCGGAGGAAACCCACGCAGACACGGGGAGAACGTGCAAACTCCACACAGTCAGTTGCCTGAGGCAGAAATTGAAGCCGGGTGTCTGGTGCTGTGAGGCAGCAGTGCTAACCACTGTGCCATCGTGCCGTCCGTAACTTGCAACTTGTAACTAGTGGAGTGCCACAGGGATCAGTGCTGGAGTCACAATTGTGTACAATGTATATTACTAACTTGGATGAGGAAAGTGAATGTACTATCAGCAAATTTGTGGATGATACAAAAATAGGTGGAAAGGCAAGTAATGAGGATGACACAAAAGGTGTGCTGACAGATACAGACAAATTTAGTAGATAGGCATAAATTTGGCTGTTGCAACACAGTATAGGAAAGTATGAGGTTATGCACTTTGGGACGAGGAAACTGAATATTACTTAAGTCGAAAAAGTCTGAAAAAAAACTGCAGCACACGGAGATTTCGGCAGTCTTGTGCACGAATCACAATAGACTAGCATCCAAATTCATCTGGTAATAAAAGGAAGGCAAATAGACCATTGGCCTTTATTTCAAAGAGAATAGAGTATTAAAAAAGGACATCTTGTGAAAACTATATAAGACACTAGTCAAACCACATCTGGAATAATGTGAACAGTTTTTGTCCCCTCATCTAAGGGGAAAGATATTGGTATTGGAGTCAGTCCAGAGAAGGTTTACTAGGATGATTCTCAGTGAGAGTGATTTATAATTAAAACATTATGTTCTTAGCAGGGGCATGACAGGTAGAAAATGGAAAAGGTTGTTTATTTTATGCATTAATGATTTGGATTTGAATGTGAGGAGCACTATTGGGAAATTTGCAGACAACACAAATGTTGGATGTGCTGTGACTAGCATAGAGGATAACTATAAGCTCCAAATATAGATGGGTTGGTGGAATGGGTATGAAAGTGGCAGAGGCAATTCAATTCTGATAAATGTGAGGTAATGTATTTAGTGAGGTCAAACAATAAAAGGGAATATACAATATTTGGGAATATATGGAGAGGATTAAATGATGTGAGAGATCCTGGCATGCAAGTGCACAGGTTCTTAAAAGATAGCAGTACAAGTAGCTAAATTTATAAAGAAAGCATCTGAAATGCTCTCGTTCATTGGCAGAGAAATAGAATACAAAAGTAGGGATATAATGACAAAACTCTGTAGTACGCTGATGAGGCCACAACTGGAGTATTGTGTACAGTCTGGTGACGACATTAGATGAAGAATGTAATTGCTCTGGAGAGAGTGCAGAGAAGTTTTACTAGCATATTGCCCGGGCTAGACAATTGAGGAGAGGTTGGAGCTGTTTTCCTCAGAACAGAAAAGACTGAGCGTTGACATGATTGAAGTATACAAAATTGTAAGGAATAGGGATAGAGTAGATGAGAAACCTGTTTCCCTTAGCAGAGGGTGCAAATACTAGGGGTCACAGATTCAAGCTAAGTGTCAGAAGGATTAGGGGGGGAAATGTGAAGAACAACCTTTTTATGCAGAGGGTGGAGAGTGACTAGAATTCACTGCCTGATATGGTAATGGAGGTAGAGACCCTAAACTTTTTTTTAAAACTACTTGGATTTGCACCTTGAGTGCAGTAAACTGCAGGGCTACAGGCCATGCAAGAAAATGGGATTAGAAAAGGTCATTAGGTGTCTTTGATGGGCATGGATAAAATGGGCTGAATGGCCCCTTTCTGAGCAATATCATTTCTGTGGTGCTAAAAGTTGCTTCCCCTTGTGGGAAGTCTAGGACCAAAGAACGTAATCTCAGAGTAATGGGTTGTTCCTTTCAGATAGAAAGGAGGAGAATTTATTTCTCTCACAAGGACATGAATCTTCAGAATTTTTGTCTCAGAGGCCTGCCAAGTCTGGGTCATCAAGTATATTCAAGACAGAAATAAACAAATTTATAAGGTAATTAAGGGATGTGGGAATAAGATAGTAAAGTGGTGTTTCAGATTTGCAGATCAGCCATGACCTCATTGAATCGGGGTGCAGACTCAGTGGGCCGAATGGCCGACTTCTGCTCTTACTTCATATGATCTTATCACTCATTAATTTTGAAGAATTAAATATCCTGCTGTTGATGATGGCACAGCACACACTAAATGATAATAAAAAAGATCATCTCAACTCCAGAATAGTTTATTAGAGTTGTACAGCACGAAAACAGATCCTTCAGTCCAACTCATCCATGCCAACCAGATATCTCAACCTAATCTAGTCCCACTTGCCAGCACCCAACTGCATATCCCTCCAAACCCTTCCTATTCATATACCATCCAGATACCTTTTAAATGTTGCAATTGTACTAGCCTCCACAACTTCCTCTGGCAGCTCATTCCATACACGTACTACTCTGTGAAAAAGTTGCCCCTTAGGTCTCTTTTTTTATCTTTCCCCTCTCACCCTAAAGCTATGCCCTTTAGTTCTAAATCAATTAATTTTATTATCTTTTAAATCTTTGTTAATGTTTTCATGGGAAGTTTACCTAATTTAACTCCATTACTAGAACTTAAAATGCAAACGATATTGTATATGGTTTTCCTACCAAAAGTTTAACAGTCCTTGAAAGTAGAGTCATAGATAGACAGGATAGTGAATAAAACATTTGAAATGCTTGTCTTTATTGGTCAGTGCATTGTGTATAGGAGTTGGGTAGTCATGTTGCAATTGTACAGGACATTGGTTTGGTCACATTTGGAATACTGCATGCAATCCTGGTCTCCATGCTACAGGATGTTTTGAAACTTCAAAGAGTTCAGAAAACATTTACAAGAATGTTGCCAGGGTTGAACGGTTTGAGCTACAGGGAGACCGAATAGGCTGGTACTATTTCCTCTGGAGGCTGAGGGGTGATCTTAGAGGTTTAAAAAATCATGAGAGGCATAACATAGGTAGAGCGAGCAGCCAAGGTCTTTTCCACATGGTGTGAGAGTCCAAAACTAGAGGACATAGGTTTAAGAGGGGGAAGATTTAAAAGGGACCTAAGGGGCAACTTTTTCAGGCAGAGTGTGGTACACTCATGGAATGAACTGTCAGAGGAAGAGGTGGAGGCTGGTACAATAATAACATTTAAAAGGTATCTAGATGGGTATATAAATAGAAAGCGTTTAGAGGGATATGGGCCAAATGCTGGCAAGTTAATTTAGGATATCTGGTCGGCATAGGCAAGTTGGACCAAAGGGTTTGTCTCCATGCTATACAGCACAATGACAGCATGACTGAACAAAATAAGTTATTTTAGCATCAGGATGGGGAAGGTTATAATGCTGAAAAATGGTCATGGAAATATTAATTCTGTTGACTTCTACAACTTTCTGTCACTAGGAATGTTTAAAGTACTGGAGAGTAGCATTATTGATGGCCTTTCATTTAAGTCACCCATAAACAGGAGACCCAAATAGCACTGAAGATTTGGTATAACTATATATATTTTCATATATAGGGTGAAGTGATAGCATAGTGGTATTATTGCTAGACTAGTAATTAAGTGATCCAGGTATGTTATGGGGACCATGTTTGAATCCCACTATCTGTTTCTGTTTTCATGGATAAAGCTGGATGAATTTCATATGATTGTTACAGACTGTATAAGTCACAAATGAAGTTTACAAATCAATTGTTGATCTATATTTGTTTATGTTTGGAACACAGAACGTTTAATATTTTCATACCAAGTCTGTTGAATTCTTGGATTTTTTTGTCTCGATTTATGAGAACTGGTGGTGGACTTTGCTATAATCTTGATATCTACATATACTGGAGCACATTTGTGATATAATAGTAGAATGTTATATTCTTTTTTTTGCAGAAGCTTGAGTAGAAAGATTATGACATGAAGTTGGCTGAGAAGGAGACACCATGTTCAGGAATTTTGGAAAGGACACAGAGTTGGAGATAAGATGATAGTTTGGTAGGATAGAATGTCCAAGACATTTTTTATGTGAAGTGCCGGACAACAATTTTGAAAGAGAGAGGGATGGTATTGATGAGAAAGAATAATTTACAAAGTTAAGGGTGGCAGTGAATTTCAGCAGGAAAATTTATATTATGATCTCAGCCTTTGGTCATTGCTAGTTGTATTACATTATTTCCCACCACTGAATAGCATCACAAAGGAAAGTATTAGTGTTTCCAAACATATACCTGTAAATAAACAAATTGATTCATTTGTAACTTATTCCATATTGTAACTGTCTGGACTCATACACACAAACTTTGGCACTTACGTATGTAAGAATATTTGTAATGGAAGAGAAATAAACACTTGAATTTATATACTTTTCACAGCCTCAGTATATCCCAAAACTATTTTACAATCAATGAGGTACTTCATAAATGTAGCTACAGTTGTATGAGAAGAAATGCAACAGCCAATCTGCACAAAGCCCCACACATAGCAATGTGATAATGAGCAAATAATTTTTTCTGTGATGTTGATTGAAGGACAGATTTTGGTCAAGATATTGAAATAACTCACCTGTGAAATAGTGCCGTGGAATCTAAGAAAGCAAATGGAGACCTTAGTTTAACATCACTGGAAAGATGGCACTTTTCACAGTCTAATATTCTTTCAGTGCTGAATGAGAGTGTGGCACATGAACCCACAATTTACTATCTTCTAGAATTATACCAACTGAGCTATAGCTGACACACTACAGAAAACAGCTTAATTTTTCAACATGAAGAAAGTTGCACTTACTTGCTTTGTCAAGTTAAAAATCACAACACCAGGTTATTTTCCAACAGGATTATTTGGAGGCACCCAGCTTTTGGAGTGCTGCCCCTTCGTCAGGTGGTTGATGAAGGAGCAGCATTCCGAAAGCTGGTGCTTCTAGATAAGCCTGGTGTTGTGATTTTTAAACTTTGTACATCTTAGTCCAACACCGGCACCTTCAAATCATTGCTTTATCAAGATTTTCAGAAAAACTCAAAGCAATTCATATGAAATTATTTATTTTGAAATGCATTGACCATTGGCATGTATGGAATGCAAGTTCTTTGTATTAAAGATGATCAATTGACTTACCACATAATCCTAAATGTATACAAGGAGGTAAGCACTTCTGTCACACTGTCTTTCATACTGTATTTACTTTGTGTGTTGAAGTCAGTAGGAAAACAAGCAAAATAAATGTGCTACCACCAAAATACCTCTGATTCACTCATGCACTTAATTTAAGGGTTATTTCTGAGAAGTATATGTTTAGTTCCTATTTGACCTGTTTGTGCTTTTTGTCTGAAAAGATACAACAACTGAAGAAACTACAAAGATAATTTACACAGTTTTCATATAGACTTCTGCCATCACACCAAACAATAACCAGGTGTAGTTTTAAAATAGATGTAAAGCACAAACTTGCAATAATTTAAATGTATATCTGGCCCTTTAGAAACCACCAATATAAATCAGTTGAAATACATCAGCATTCAATCAGATCTGTCCAATTAAAACAAATCCAGTGATATCAGATAGATCTCAGGGGTTGATCTGAAATTTGAGACTCATGCTACAATAATTCCTAGTTCTTTGAGTAATAACAGTTTGTGATATTATACTGTACTGTGGATGGAGAAGACTGAATAATTTTTAAGTGTTAATGATAAATTTGAAACTTATTTCCAATTGAAAATGCAGAATAATTTTTAAATGTAAATGAATAGTTGCACTTAAAATAAAGACGTTGAGCTAAAATGTTATATACTTCATGAGATGTGATGCTGGCAAATGAGAGAAATTGGCATACTATTTGCCAAATTACCAACAGGGAGTCTATTTAATCAAATTAGAATTTTGTATTTCCTTTACATCTTGTGAACCCAGGCAATATGTAGAGTTAACCATTACGTTGGAGGCAGAAAATAATAGCAATCGCACTGACTTGTGAAAAGAACCAAACTGTGAAGTTGCCGCTTAAGTAGCAAATAACCTGTGAAATTCAGTGTAAAACTCCTGAAACAGTGTGATATTCGGCAGGTACTTTTGCATGAGATCACTTGGTGTAATCACTCTGGCTGTCATCATAATGAACTTTGTAAAACTCTAATTTTCCAGGTTTTGAATTACGTTATGAATTGTTTTGTAAGTCTGGAATTACCAAAATATATTTACTGATGCCAGCAACCAATAATAAATTAATCAAAACTGATTTAGGAGTAGAATCCTTTGGTAAAATAAATGTGAGTTTGTATGCCGTTCCTCATATCACTAGCCCTCTTCATCTACGAAGAAGATAGAGATATTTGACCATTTGCTATGTGGACTATTCCTTCACTAATAAATTAATTGAACTTAGAAAACTTACTATATTCATTTTTGTTCAATAATTGTCCAGATGTAAGTTCAGCATCGAAATTATTGCCTTATATATAGCATTGATAATACTTCTGTGTACATTTGCTTAATCATTATGAAGATACAAGCCATATCGCCTTTCTCTAGTGCATCAGCATTTCCTGATTTGACCTATTAGGAACCTTTTGTCAGCTTACAGGAATCAGTTTAGCTCAGTTGGCTGGATTGTTGGTTTATAGAGCAATGTGATGCCAACAGCATCAATTCCCATCATCGGTTTGAGGTTACCATGATGGACTCTCCTTCTCAACCTCTTCCCTTGCCTGAGGTTTGGTGGCCCTCAGGTTAAATCACTTGTTTTTAATGACAGAGTGGCTCCTATGGTCTGATAAGACGATGGTGACACAACTTCATGTCAGTTTACAAATTCCATGGATTATATCAGGTATTAATTGCATGTTACAAATCCCTGTTGGCTCTTTCTAAATAGCTCAAATTTCTAAGTGTACAGATGCTGTCTTTAATTCTAGATTCCGTAAATTTCTATACATTTCACTAACTCACATGGCAATTTAAAATTGATGAAAATATGGAATAAGTTTTTCATCTTTCTCATTAAGAAAATACCTGAACTATGATTGAGAGCTTCTAAATTGCAATCATTTTCAGATAATCTGAGCAATCTAATGTCCTGGTAGACATCTTGTGTTTTGCAGGATAGGGATTCATTGCTCAATGTAAGATCTGGAATAGGTACTTATTTGATAATTAATTTCTCAAACATTCCTGTGTTAAAACTTGATTCCACATTGTTATTTTAGCTCTTCATATGATAAAATTGTACATTTACTCTCACAACAAAATATTTACAACATTACCATAGCAACAACCCTTCAAAAACTTTGGTTATCAGTAAAAAAAGAGCAAAGTCATATTCTTTGTCTACTGATGCAGTAGGCCACTGATGTCAAATCAAGATATTTATTAACATGAATTCCAAAATAATCACTTTGGGTAAGCAATCTATGTTAAAATTAGCACTTGACATGTAGAAGAGATGAATGATGTAATCATAATTAAACTTTATTTCACTACATTTCTCATTTGTATGAGACAAAACATATAATGAATGTTCTTCATTACTTTTACAGGACCTGTTCAATGCTTTAAATGGCAGCAATGATGATTACCATGACAAAATAAAAGACAAAGAGAAAGCCAACACTAAGGTAGTAGCAATGAACGTAGGAAACATTAAACTGGAAACTTAAAATGAAAGCTGTCTATAGGAGTTGGAAGAGAACATGTGGCCTGTTTATTCATATCATAGTGGAATCGTTACTCAATTAAAAATTTACTATCTGTTCTTTAAAAAAGTAACTTAAGATAGTGCATTGTGTTTATTTAAAATACTATTGCTTCAAACATTTCAGCTAATCCATACTGGAGTAAAATATTATTGCTAACACTACTGAAGTTTCAGAGGGCAAGTGTAACTGTTAAGTTTAACACTGTGCACAAAGTGTTGATCAATGCCCTCTTGTTATTGTTATTTAAAGGAAGAGTTTTTACAAATCAAAGGAAACAAGCCTTTGTTTCAGTTCAAAAGGAGCAGCTAAAGTTAAATACAGTTAAAAATTGCATCAAGTGGAATACAGTGTGACCAATTGATGGGGATACATATGAAAACCCCTCATGTCACTTGGATAAAAGGAATGGGCCATTTGTTGTTTTCTGTGATTGATAATCCTTCTTTGTGTAAGAAGTAGTTGCTATGAAAACTCAGGACAACACAAGACTGCTTTTTAAATCTTTAGATTACTGTTGAATAGTAGGAAGAAGATTATGTATCAAATGTATAAAGCATTACAGTATTTAAAAATTTGAATTCTTACAACTGATATAAACTAACTGAACTATAACTGTCAATTTCCCAATGCCTGATTAGGTAAAGGCAGTAAGAACAGAAAGTGCTGGAAATACTAGGTCTGGCAACATCTGTGGAGTAGCAGAGTTAACTTTTCAATACAAATCTGACTCTTCTTCAGAACTCAAACAACACCAGGTTAGAGTCCAACAGGTTTATTTGGAAATAATAGCTTTCGGAGAGCTGCTCCTTCATCAGGTAGCTGTGGATCAGGATCATAAGACACAGAATCTGTACTATAACTAGATTATAACTTGGTGTTGTGTGATTTTTAACTTTGTCCATCCTAGTCCAACACCAGCACCTCCAGATCAGAACTCGGATAAAGGCTATATTCAGTGTAGCTTCTGTTATTTACCAAATGTCGTCGTTGGTGAATTCAGTGCCTAACAAGTAGGTCTCGCATAACTGAGAGTAATGCTGAAGCAAAACTGATGGCTTGAAAGACCTTGTCAGAAGGAGGAAATGAAATGGAAAAAGTGTTTTTTTTAAAGACTATGAACATTAATTTAACACCAATTGTTGAGTGCAGAAAGCAGTAAAGGGCTGAGTTGAAGTTTAAGGAGTTATTCCTGTGTGGTTTCATTAAGTTTAATTTGAAAATTATAGCAGACCAAGAAAGTCAAGAGTGGGAGTCGGTGCAGAATTGAAATAACAATGACTTTCTAGAAGTGACAAGAATCAGACCTGGACAGACACTTCTACGTAGGAGCTGGCTAAACTTGAGTGAAAAAAAAAAATCAAAGAATAGCATCAAAGGTAAACTGTATATTCATTTGTAAGTGAGAAATTACTGTTAGGAAGTGGCTTTAAATAGGCAAAACATTGAAAAATGTTTTATCTTTAAAATATTAGCTACTTAGATTTAAGTAAACAAAGCCCATAAGCAATTTGAAATTAAATTTAAGTTAGGTAAAATAAAGCAATGGAGTAAATCAAATTAAATGAAGTTGACATAAGTGAAGTCAATATATAGTGGCACAGTCATGTGAAAATGATGTACTGTAGTATGTGGGAAGTCATAGATGCTAGCAATCACTGAGGCAAAAACATAAAGCAAGTCTCACCAGATGCAGAAAATTGAGCTGCAAGTTTCAGAGCTTAATTGGTGATTGGAGTTACTGTGGTGCATCTGTGAGACTGTGGCTATGTGGATAGTACAAGAGGTTCAGAGAGGTGGACACACCAAAGGTTAGGAACTTGGAGCGAGCAAGGTATTGGGTGACTGCCAAGCAGAACAAGAGAACCAGACAGATAGTAGAGGGGTCCTGCTTGCTAAGTGTTTTTTATTTTGCACAATACTGAGGATTTTGCTTCTTCTGAGAAATGCAAATCAGAGCTAGGTTTTTGCAACATAGGTGGCTTTACTGTACACGGGGACTTCAACTATCCTAATATGAGCTGAAATATGAACAGAGGGAAAAGGACAGAGGGCACAAAATGCCTGAACTGCATTCAAGATAACCTTTTAGCCTGCATGTAACAAGCCCAACAAGTGGGGACGAAACTTTAGATTTAGTCTTAGACAATTAATCTTGTGATGGCACAATAGTTAGCGTTGCTGCCTGACAATGCCAGGGACCCAGGTTCAATTCCAGCCTTGCGTGACTGTCTGTGTGGAGTTTGCATGTCCTCCCCGTGACTGTGTGGGTTTCCACTGGGTGCCCTGCTTTCCTCCCACAGTCCAAAGATGTTCAGATTAGGTGGATTGGCCATGCTAAATTATCCTCTTGTGTCCAGAGTTGTGCAGGCTAGGTGGATTAGCCATAGTAAAGTTAGGGGGAGAGGGGAGGGGTGGTGGTGATTACAGGAATAGTGTGGGTGAGTGGGTTTGGTCTAAACTCACCAAAATCTTCAATGCACCCCTCAGAACATAGTGCTAGACCTTGGAATGTGCCAGTTTGCAACATTCGGTCGAGGTCAGCTCCTTGCTCTGGAAGACCAACAAGTTTTGGGCAGCCCAAAGAGCATTTTTAACTGATGGTTCTCCAGATGCAGTCAATGTTTGTCTCAGTGTGTGTGTACTGGGGAACAAACTGTAGAGCACAGAGTCCTGCCTCATGGTGCTGCTTGGGATTAACCTTGACAAAAACCAATGTGTCTCTCTTTGCAAAGGCATATTCCAGAAGATGTGTAACAGTCTCTATCCCATGCAACTACTTACAGAGCAGCGTGCAGTGGCGCAGAGAGTCTGGGTGTACATAGAGTATCTTAAAGGTAGTACCCTTCTCATCACCAGCCAAATGATGTCTCGGTGCTTATTGGAAAGTTCTGGTGATGAGGCATTCTGCCAAATTACTTTAACAATCTGCTCAGGAAGCAACCTGACAGAATCCACTCTTTCCTTTCCCACAAAGGTCTCAAGGACTCTACAGACTGATCATTTCCTGATGGATTTGTGGTCAAAGGTGTTTTCTTTGCAAATTTTTCCACTAAGGACAATTGATACAGAATAGTCCAATTGCTTGGAGTGTTCCACAGCAACAAGTCCAGACCCATACTGCGCAACACGAGGGACAGGTAGAACCTTAGTATATAGTGACACTTGATGTTTTTGTACAAAGAGTTTACGCACAGCTTGATGCAGCTGCACACAAAGGTAGCCTTCGCGATGAAGCTGGCATTGGGTACATTCTTTCTCCACTTATCCAGAGCTTTGTACATGGTGTCCTATGGACACAGTTCATCTGGAGGCCTAAGATGAAATGGAAGATGGCTTAGGCGACTGCAATGGCGCAGGTTCTGGGAATGGGCCAGACCTGTGCAATGTACAACAACAGAGAATAACTCACACCTGATGACTACATTTTTACCTGCAATGGAGAGGGAGTGGTGCTCCCAAAAGTGATACACTCCTCCCAAGTTGTCATGCATTCCCCAACCCCTCCAAACCATACTCCCAGCACTTCGGGTAATCTGTCCTGACAGTGAAGGGGATAAAGGATTAGTCAGCGTAGTTCCCAAAGAACATGGCCTCGCTTTTGCTTCAATTTACCTTGGCTCCCCAGGCAAATTCAATCTTGTTGCTCACAAACCTGCACACTGACAGCAGATCGGAGCAGAAAATGGTAATGTCATCCAAGTAAAAGAAGGCTTTGACCTGCAGGCTCTACTGTCTGGAACAGTCACCCCTCTCAGGCTCGCATCATTCTTTACAGATGCACTACAGTTGATGAAATTCTTCTTCACTTCTAATAATATCAACAAGGAAAAATGCCTCGGAGAACCAGAAGCTCAAATTGAGTCTAAGGTCATGGTTACTGGCAGAAGAGATCTGATATTGTTATGGACCAGGCAGGACCCTCCAAAATATTAAGAAAGTAGCATAGACCCTAAACCTTTTGTTATTTTAAAGGCAGGTGTGAAGTGGCTATTCCAGAGGTGATGCAACAGGTCAAACCATTCGGCTTTAAGCAAAAGATTTTTTTTAAGCACTACAGTTGAAACATGAACAAAAGAAAGCAGAATTTAGAATAACTTAACTACTGGAAAACTTAACTGATATGATACAGTAACTATTACTAATTAACTGTTTCAGTACAGTAACGTCCCATAAACACACCCCTTAGCAAAAACGTAAATTCAAACATAGATTCTTACAGGCAGAAAGGAACAGCATCCAAAGAGATTTCAGAGAACATCAGAGCAATTCTCCTGGAATCACACATTTGATTGCTCCAGCTCAAAAAAAAAACTAGAAAAAGCCTGAACTGGGAGAATTGGCCACACCCCTTCCATTGTTGAACTAGATTCTTCAGCACCTCTGCCTTTAGGACCTCACTTCAAAAAAAAAACAAGCACAAAATAACCGTCTTAAAGTGACAGCATCATAACACCTCTCCCCTTAAAAAAACCCATCACTGTACAAAAATGGCTTCATTTTAAAGCCCTCTTACTCTGTTAACACACATATATTACATTGTTTGCATGCTTACAGTCATTCACTATAACATTCTATTTCAGTTCGTTTACCCCTGCCAGTGAATGCCTTCATTCTTCTTCATCCAAGTCTCAACAACTGGTTGGCAATTGCATTTTCTTGTCTTGCCACGTGTATAATTTTCAACTTGAATGGGTTCAATAGTTTTCATGGGTTATGATCAGTATATATAAATTGTCTCAGACACATTACTGGTAATATAAATATGGAAATGTTGTAACACCAACACCAAGCTCAAGGTCTCCTTCTCAATTGTAGAATATTTCTGTTGATGAATATTAAGTTTCCTTTAGAAGTACCGATAGATCTTTCTATCTTCTCATCGCCTTTTAAGAGTACAGCACCAACACCCACATCATTTGCATTGATAGCCACCTTGACTGACTTTGCATAATTATGCGTGGCTAATGCTCGGGCAGTGGTTAATACAGCTTTCAGACCATCAAATGCCTTCTAACATTTCTCCCATCCCACTGAAATTTCCTCCATCTCTTCAATGTCAGTGAATGGAGCAGCCACAATGCTACAATTTGGCACGAATTTCTGATAAAACCCACTCAATCCGAGGAATCATAGTACTTTTTACTTCATCTATGGTGTGGGAAACTCCCCAATAATCTTTGTTTTTACATTCTGTGAAGCCATCTGTCCATGTCTGTTAACATAGACCAGGAACGTGACTTCAACTTTGGTGAATTCACTGTTAGCTGAAAATGTGTTGCTGGAAAAGCGCAGGTCAGGCAGCATCCAAGGAACAGGAGAATCGACGTTTCGGGCATCAGCCCTTCTTCAGGCTGATGCCAAAAACGTCGATTCTCCTGTTCCTTGGATGCTGCCTGACCTGCTGCGCTTTTCCAGCAACACATTTTCAGCTCTGATCTCCAGCATCTGCAGTCCTCACTTTCTCCTCAATGAATTCACTTAGTCAAGTTAATCACCAAGCCTGCCTCCCGAATTTGATTGAATAATTCTGTTAAATGCCACAAAATTTCCTTCCATGTATGACTAAAAATCACCAGGTCGTTGATATATGCTACACAATTGGGTAATCTAGAAATGACTTTATTGGTTAGTCTTTGAAGTATGGCTAGCACATTTTTCATAGCAAATGGCATGACTTAAAATTGATGCAGTCCATTTGGTGTTATAAAAGCTGAAATTGTCTTCACTCTTTCAGACAAAAGGTACCTGCCAGTATCCTTTGAGTAAGTCCAAATTTGAAATACAAGTTGCTTGTCGCACTTTCTCTATATAATCTTCCAAATGTGGAATCAGATGTGAATCACAGTTTGTAACTTTCCAATAGTCTACACATAATCATTGGGTACTATCTGGTTTTGGCACCATTACTATGGGTGAGCTCCAGTCGCTGCAACTCACCTCGATTTTGAGCAGGAGTTCAATCTCTGTTTAAACATGTGCCAACAATAGAGGGTTAAGTCTATATGGACACGCCTTAATTCGACCAGCATTTCCTATATCTACATCATGCATAATTAGATTAGTACTTCTTAGTTTAGTCCCACATATCTCCCCATGCAATATTAATAGCTCTTTTAGATCAGTTCAATTTTCCCCTAGAAGGTAACTCAATAATTTATCCCAATTTGAGAACTTCCTCATTGCCCAATTTAATTTGGGTCATAACCATTCTCCTTTTGCTTTTCTTCTCTTTCAAAATAGCTTTTGAGCATATTCACATCACACACTCTGAGACATCTTTCATCTCAATTAATCTACTTTCAATTTGATAAAGGTCCTCTTTACCTTGCTTTTAAAAGTTCACATATCACTGGAAGTAACATTAACACTTTAGCTCTGTTAGCAAAATTGCATGTTATTGGTTTCTTATCTGCTTTCTGTTTCATCATGTACTGTGATATTTTTAAATGCTGTCTAACCAGCATTTAAAATGGAAATGGTTTCCATTTCCCCATTAAGACATCAGTTTTAAAGTAGTAACATTCAGGAATACACTCAGATTCTTCTGCTGTGGAGGCCTTTTGATATAATTGCTTCAGTTCTTCATCTTTCTATTATAACTGAGTTAATTTCTCTGAGCTAAAAATATCCACTTTGTTCCCCATCTATTATTGTTTTGGCTCAACCATGATCTCTGATTATTCTACTTCAACTACTTTATCTGTATTCTTTGATTTCTCCTCCTGTTTCAACCAATGGCTTTGTGATCTTCTTATCACACAGTCAGGAAAAATCCCAGGATATACTTCCTGTAATACCTCAGTGACCTGATTTCCCACTGGCTTTTCAACTACAGTAGGCAACACTCCTACCTTTGATCTAGCTACTTTGTTACAAAGGATAAATTGTATTCCCAGAGCTGAGTGTTTCTCCAATACCCCTACCAGCACTTCTCCACTTTTCACTGGACACTCCAATCTCACTCTAGCTAATGGAGCATTTCTTGTCTCACCACGAATTCCACATACTAGCACTTTTTATGGCAATAGTCCCTCTGAATTACATGCCTCCTCATCTCTCAACTCCAAAAATTGACATGATCCCGTATGTTTTAATATTGTAACTTCTTTATCTACTGCTCCTGGCCTATGCGAGTAAACCTTACCTTCACAAGTAAATGGTTTAGAAAGACCTGGCACTTCCTTCTCAAACAACCTCTGAACAGGTTGTGCATTCTGGTCAGCTTTTTAGCCTCCACTGTGCTCTCCTTTTACCACTTCAACAAAATTCACTGGCTTATCTGGTTTCCCTACATCTGTCCTCCCAGTGTTTCTTCTAAACGACCAAAAATGTGCCTTCATGTGGCCTATTTTACTGCAGTGAAACCCGAGTCATTTAATTTATCTTTCCCCTTCATGGGTTTCCTTTTTTACCCTGTGGTAAGCTATTATCTTCATTATCTATTATTTATTATCTTCAATGAGATCTACTTTTCCTTTTCCACATGAGGATTTCTCTTTGCCCCAATTTCTATCCCTCATGGACTGAAATGGACTCCAGAAGCCAAACCATGTTTTATGGACCAGCTCATAATCATCAGCCACTTCAGCTGCTATTTTTGCTGTTTTAACTCTTTGCTCTTCTACATGAGTTCTTACTACCTCAGGAAGTGAATTTTTGAAATTCTGCAAAATAATCATCCCTCTAAGAGCGTCCAATGTTTGATCTATTTTTAATACCCTTATCCACCTATCAAAATTACTTTGTTTGATCCTTTCAAACTCGATGTATGTTTGACCAGAGACTCTCCTTAGATTCCTGAAATGTTTTTATATGCTTTGGCACAAGCTCATTTGCACTTAAGATGGCTTTCTTCACCTCTTCATACTCCCCAAATACCTCCTTGGTCAGTGGTGCAAATATCTCAGTAGCTGTACTACGAGCTTTGTTTGGATCAAAAAGACCCACAGTCACTGGCCACTTCATTTGCTTAGCTACTTTCTCAAATGAAATGAAAAAGGCTTCTATATGCTGCTCATCAAATTTAGGCAATGTTTGAATATATCCAAACATATCCCCACCAGGCCTTTGCTCACCATTACTATCCTCCTCACTAAACCATCTTCTACCTTCACCTCCATCCTTTTAAGCGCCAACTTCTAAAGTTCAAACTCTTTCTCCCTTTTCATATCTAGTCCTTCCTCTCCTTTTCCTCTGATTTTTACTGTAATTCAAACTGTTTCAGTTCCTTTTCATGTTCAACCTAATTCATCTGCAATTGCATTCTAGCCATTTCCAAAGATTCTGATATCATTTCTGGCAAATTTAAATGTTAAACTATTGCTGTAATTACCACTCCTTTTCTTACAGATGAAAGCAACCCCAAATCCAGCTTGTCTGCCAATAGCAACAATTTTGCCTTGCTCACCTTTTGTCAAACCCTCTCCTCTTCCCCACCCCCCCCCCCACCCAAAGTTACCTCTTCCATCCCCAGAAAACTCTTAGTCGTTCAAAGAGCCATTATTACACAAAGTAATGTTTAAACCCAGAACAAAAGATTCAAACAATGCAAGACGGACGACAGGAGAAAATTGTGGCTGTAAGAGCTGCTGCCTTATTAAGGTATTTTAGGTGTTGAAGGGGATTTCTTTGAATTCCAGGAGCAGTAATTATTGTTTTATAAAAGTTGTTGCATTATTTTGGAACTTTGGAGGAAGAAAGATCAAAACAACAGCACTTTAAAAAGGAAGAGAGACAAAGGCAGAGACCACAATCAGAGAAAGAAACCTACATAAGCTGTGAATCTGCACACTACTACCTTTGCTGTTTGAGTTCAAGTATCTCTGCACATCAGAAATCGTTTAAGAAAAATTAACAAACAGTGAAATTCAGCAGTAAGGAACCTGTGTGGGAGAGCTCACAGCACTGGGGAAGCTAAGTGCATAGTTTTTAAGCGAAACCTTGCTGTAAATCTACAGTGGGTTCTTTTTCAATTATATGCTTTATTGAGTTCTGTCCCTTGATTAAATTTTAAGGGTATAAAAAACATAGGTACTAAGTTAGCTTGGAGTAATGTTTTATTAGAGCAGTAAGATGGTGCTACTTTCTGCATCTATGGATTGTTAAGGAACCTTTAGTAGAGTAGAGTAATGTGCTCTTCTTGTTGGATATGGGAGATTAGGAAGATTTCCATGTTACTGCTAAATCATATCTGCAGCAAGTGTCTTTGATTGTGAATCCTATTAGATCACATGGATTGGTTGGAGCAGCAGTTAGAGACAATGAAGAATTTAGAGGAGCTAGAGGGTGTAATGGATGGCATTATAGGAAAGGAGAAAAATCACAGATACCTTTCCTGACCATCTACCTGACAGAGAGGGAGGCAGGCAGGTAGCACAGAAATCTCCTATGGCTATCCCCAACACAAACAAGTATGCCGTTTTCGAAAATGAAGGTGGTGATGGACTTTTAAGGGAACGTAGCATGAGTAGCCAAGTTCCTGGGACCGAGAATGGTTCTAATGTAATGAGGGGGACATCGGGTTCCAAGCAATTGTGCTAGGGGGACCATCTAGTCAGAGGCACAGACAGACGTTTCTGCAGGTGGCAGTGAGAAATGAGAGTGGTATGTTGCCTCCCTGGTCCAGATCAAGGGTATCTCAGAGTGCAGAATATTCACAAATGGGAGAGGGACCAGCAGGAGGTCAATGTATACATTGAAACCAATGACATAGGAAGGGAAAAAGGATAAGATTCTGAAGGGAGAATATAGAAAGATGTCAGGAATTTAAAAAAGGAGGTCCTCAAGGGTAGTAATAGCTAGATTACACCTGGTGCGACAAGCTAGTGAGGGTAGGAATAGGAGGCTGGAGTAGATGAATGCATGGCTGAGGAGCTGGTGCAGGGGAGAGGAGTTCACATTTTTAGATCATTGCAATCTTTTCAGATGGAAGAGACTAATATATTGGCAGGGAGATTTGCTAGATCTGCTCAGGAGGATTCAAAATAGAAAAGGGAGGGGGAGGAAGCCAGAGGGATATTGAGGAAAGGGATCAATCGGAGATAGGTAAATTGGGAAAAGGAGCAAGTAAACAGTCAAGGCAGGCATGAACAAAGCAAAGCAGAGAACAATGTAAGATTGATCAATTAAACAGTATCTATTTCAATGCAAGAGGCCAAACAGGGAAGGCAGATGAACTCAAGAGATGGTTAGGAACATGGGACTGGGATATCATAAGCAATTACAGAGACATGACTCAGGAATGGCAACTTAATGTTCCAGGATGCAAATGTCATTTGTAGGATAGATTGGGGAGGCGGGGGAAAGGAAAAATGGGTGGCGAAAGGAGGGGGCAAAGCATTTTTGATAAGGGATAGCATTACAGCTGTACTTTAGGAGGATATTTCTGGGAATACATCCAGGGAGATTATTTCGGTGGAACTGAGGAAGAAGAAAAGGGATAATCACCTTATTGAGATTATACTGTAGAATCCCCAATAGTCAGTGGGAAATTGAGAAACAAGCTTGTAAGGAAATCGCCATTATCTCTAAAGAATAATAGAGTGGTTATGATTGGGGATTTTAACTTTCCAATCATAGACTGGGACTGTTAAGGGTTTGTTTGGAAAGAAAATTTGTGAAGTGCATACAAGAAAACTTTCTGATTCAATATGTGGATGTACCTACTGGACAAGCTGCAAAACTTGACCTACTGTTGGGAAATAAGGCAAGGCAGGTGACAGAGGTGTCAGTGGGGGAGCAGTTTGGGGTCAGCAACCATAATTCTATGATGGAAAAGGATGGACCGGTTCTAAAAGTTAAAGTTCTAAATTGGAGGAAGGCTAATTTTGATGATATTAGGCAAAAACTTTCAAAAGTTGATTGGGGTGGATATTCACAGGTAAAGGGACAGCTGGAAAATGGGTAGCCTTCAAAAATGAGATAACAAGAATCCAGAGACAGTATGTTCCTGTTAGGATGAAAGGAAAGGCTGGTAGGTGTAGGGAATGCTGGATGACTAGAGAAATTGAGATTTTGGTTAAGAAAAAAAAAAGGAAGCGTATATCAGGAATAGACAGCAGAGATTGAGTAAATCCTTTGAAGAATACAAAGGCAGTACAAAAGAACATAGAAAATTTACAGCCCAGGAACAGGACCTTCGGCCCTCCAAGCCTGAGCTGATATTAATGTACTGTCTAAACCTGTTGGTCAATTCCTAAGCATCTGTATCCCTCTACTCCCCACCTACTCATGCAGTTATCCAGATGCATCTTAAATGAACCTACCATGCCTGCCTCTACCACCTCTGCTGGCAACACATTCCAAACACCCACCACCTTCTGTGTGAAGTACTTGCCACGTGTATCCCTCTTAAACTTTCCACCTGTCACCTTGAAAGCGTGACCTCTCGTATTGAATCCTTCACCCTGGGAAAAAGCTTGTTTCTATCCACCCTGTCGACACCCTTCATGATTTTATAAATCTCAAATCAGGTCCCCTCCCCCCTCAATCTCCTTTTTTCTAATGAAAATAAACCTAACCTACTCAACCTTTCTTCATAGCTAGCACCTTCCATACCAGGCAACATCCTTGTAAACCTTCTCTGCACCCTCTCCAAAGTGTCCACATCCTTTTGGTAATGTGGCGACCAGAACTGTACGCAGTATTCTAAGTGTGGCTGAACCAATGTCTTGTACAACGTTAAGATGACTTGCCAGCTCTTATACTCAATACCCTGTCCAATGAAGGCAAGCATACTATATACCTTCTTAACCACTCTATCCAACTGTGCAGCAACCTTCAGGGTACAATGGAACTGCACTCCCAGAACTCTGCAAAACAACTTTTCCCAAGGCTCTTCCATTCATTGTATAATTCGTTAGAATTAGTCTTGCCTAAACGCATCACATTTGTGCGAGTAAGGGTATATTTAAGAGGAAAGTACAGAGGGAAAAAAGGGGACATAAGATAGTTTGGCAAAGGGGGTTAAGGAGAATGCAAAGGCATTCTACAAATACACTAAACGACAAAAGCGTAACAAGGGAGAGAATAGGGCCCCTCAAAGATCAGCAAGGTAGCCTATGTGTGGAACTGCAGGAGTTGGGAGAGATACTAAATGAGTATCTTGCATCAGTGTATACTGTGGAGAAGGACATGGAAGATATAGAATATGGGGAAATAGTTGGTGACATCTTGAAAAATGTCTGCATTACAGAGGTGGTGCTGCTGGATGTTTTAACACAAATTAAGGTGGATAAATCCCAAGAACCTGATCATGTATATCCTAGAGCTCTGTGAGAAGCTAGCAAAGTGATTGCTGGGCTCCTTGCCGAGATACATGTATCATCAACAGTCACAGGTGAGGTGCTGGAAGACTGAAGGTTGGCTAATGTGGTGCCACTATTTAAGAAAGGTAGTAAGGAAAAGCCTGAGAACTGTAGACTGGCGAGTCTGACATCTGTGGTGGGCAAGTTGTTGGAGGGAATCCTGAGGGACAGGATTTAAATGTATTTGGAAAGGCAAGGTTAGTCAACATGGTTTTGTGCATTGGAAATCATGTCTCTTTGATTGGGTTTTTGAAGAAGTGACTAAGAGGATTGAGAAGGGCAAAGCGGTGGACTTCAGGAAGGTGTCCTACAACATGAAAGGATTAGCAAGGTTAGATCACATTGAATACAAGGAGGACTAGCTATTTGGATCCAGTACTGGCTCGAAAGTAGAAGAGGGAGGGTGGTGGTGGAGGGTTGCTTTTCAGAATGGAGGCCTGTGACCAGTGGTGTGCCACAAGGATAAGAGCAGGGTGCATTGATTTGGATGTGAACATAGGAGGTATAGTTAATAAGTTTGCAGATGACACCAAAATTGGTGGTGTTGTGGACAGCAAAGAAGGTTACCTCAGATTATATAACGGGATCTTGATCAGATGGGCAATGGGCTGAGAAGTGGCAGATGGAGTTTAATTTAGATGAATGTGAGGTGCTGCATTTTGGAAAAGCAAATCAGAGCAGTACTTAATAGCAAGGTCCTGGGGTCATTGCTGAACAAAGAGACCTTGGAGTGCATGTTCACAATTCCTTGAAAGTGATAGATAGGATAGTGAAGGCAGCTTTTGGTGTGCTTTCTGTTATTGATCAGAGCATTGAGTATAATAGTTGTGAGGTCATGTTACGGTTGTAAAGCACATTGGTTGGGCCACTTTGGAATATTATGTGCAATTCTGGTCTCCTTCCAATTGGAAAAATGTTGTGAAACTTGAAAGGGTTCAGAAAAGATTTACAAGGATGTTATGGAGTCAGATGTACAGCATGGAAATAGACCCTGCGGTCCAACACGTCCATGCCAATTAGATATCCCAACCCAATATAGTCCCACCTGCCAGACCTGGCCCATATCCCTCCAAACCTTTCCTATTCATACACCCATCCAACTGCCTCTTAAATGTTGCAATTGTACCAGCCTCCTGACAGCTCATTCCATACACGTACCACCCTCTACATGAAAAGATTGCCTCTTAGGTCTCTTTTATATCATCTTTTCCATCTCACACTGAATCTATATCCTGTAGTTATGGATTCCCCACCCCAGGGAAAAGACTTTGTCTATTTATCCTATCCATGGCCCTCAATTTTGTAAACCTCTAAGATCACCCCTCAGCTTCCGACGCTCCAGGGAAAAACAGTGTCAGCCTGTTCAGCCTCTCCCTATAGCTCAAAATCATCCAACCTGGGTAACATCCTTTTACAACAGCTTTCCAATAGGAAAGAGACCAGAACTGCACGTAATATTCCAATAGTGGCTGAACCAATGTCCTGTACAGCCACACCATGACCTCCCAACTCCTGTACTCAATACTCTGACCAATAAAGGAAAGCATACCAAACACCTTCTTCACTATCCTACCTACCTGACACTCTACTTTCAAAGGAGCTATGAACCTACACTCCAAGGTCTCTTTGTTCAGTAAGATGTCCTAGGACCTTACCATTAAGTGTACAAGTCCTGCTAAGATCTGCTTTTTCCAAAATGCAGCATCTCCCATTTATCTAAATTAAACTCCATCTGCCACTTCTCAGCCCACTGGCCCATCTGATCAAGATCCTATTGTAAGGAGGTAACCTTCTTCGCTGTCCACTACACCTCCAATTTTGGTGTCATCTGCAAACTTACTAACTATGCCTCTTATGCTCACATCCAAGTCATCTATATAAATAACAAATAAATAGTGGACCCAGCACCGATCCTTGTGGCACTCCACTGGTCACAGGCCTCCAATCTGAAAAACAATCCTCCACCACCCTCTGTCTTCTACTTTTGAGCCAGTTCTGTATCCAAATGGCTAGTTTTCCCTGTATTCTGTGAGATCTAACCTTGCTAACCAGTCTCCAATGGGGAACCTTGTCGGATGACTTACTGAAGTTCATATAGATCATGTCCACCACTCTGCCCTCATCAATCCTCTTTGTTACTTCCTTTAAAAAACTCAATCAAGTTTGTGAGACATGATTTCCCACACACAAAGCCATGTTAACTATCCCTAAATCAGTCCTTGCCTTTCCAAATACATGTACATCCTGTCCCTCAGGAATCCCCCCCAACAACTTGCCCACCACTGACATCAGGCTCACTGGTCTATAGTTCCCTGGCTTATCCTTACCAAACTTCTTAAACAGTGGCACCACGTTAGCCAACCTCCAGTCTTCCAGTACCTCACCTGTGACTATCAATGATACAAATATCTCAGCAAGAGGTCCAGCAATCACTTCCCTAGCTTCCCAGAGTTCTAGGGTACACCTGATCAGGTCCTGGGGATTTGTCCACCTTTGGTGTTTCAAGACGTGCAGCACTTCCTCCTCCAATATGAGCATCCTTCAATATGTCACCAGCTATTTCCCTAAATTCTATATCTTCCATGATGCAAAATACTCGTTTAGTACCTCCCCCATTTTCTGCAGCTCCTGCAGAAGGCCACCTTGCTGATCTTTGAGGGGCCCCATCTTTCCCTAGTTACCCTTTTGTCCTTAACGTATTTGCAAAAACCATTTGGATTCTCCTTAGTTCTATTTGCCAAAGCTATTTCATGTCCCCTTTCTCCCCCCTCATTTCCTTAAGTATACTCCTACTGACTTTATACTCTAAAGGACTCACTCGATCTATCCTGTCTATACCTGACATATGCTTCCTTATTTTTCTTAACCAAACCCTCAATTTCTTTAGTCATCCAGCATTCCCTACACCTACCAGCCTTTCCTTTCACCCTAACAGGAATATACTTTCTCTGGATTCTCATTATATCATTTCTGAAGGCTTCCCATTTTCCAGCCATCTCCTTACCTGTGAACATCTGCATCCAAATCAGCTTTCCAGGGTTGGAGGAATTAACTTTAGGGAGACGTTGAAGCAGTTTTCCCTTAAGCATCAGAGGCTTAGGGGTGACCTTAAGAGGTTTATAAAATCATTAGGGGTATGGCTAGGGTAAATAGACACAGTCTTTTCCTTGGTGTGGGGAAGTCCAGACCTGGAGGGCATAAGTTTAGGGCGAGGGGGGAAAAAATTTAAGAGGACTAAGGGACCACCTTTTCACAGAGAATAGTACATGTATGGAATAAGCTGCCAGAGGAAGTGGTGGAGGCTAGTATAATTACAACAACATGTAAAAGGCATCTGAATAGGAAGGGTTTAGAGGGATATGGGACAAGTGCTGGCAAATTGGACTAAAATTAATTTAGGATATCTGGTCAGCCTGGAGGAGTTGGACTGAAGGGTCTGTTTCCATGCTGTACATCGCTATGACTCACCAATCACCGCATTGGAGTCCAACAACCCTCAAGCCAGAGCAGAAATATAGCATCAGTCCTGACAAGAGCCCCACTTTGTTATTGAGCAGGCCAGACCTCCTCAAAACATTTTTAGGTAGCCTAGACCCTAATTTTTCTTAGAGGTAGAGGTAGATATCAAGTGGCTGTTCCAGGTGTGATGCAACAGGTCAAACCACTCAGCTTTAAGCAAAACAGAAAATTTTTTTGAACACTACATTTGAAACACAAAAGAAAAATGGAATAACTTAATCATCCTGATAAATAACTTAACAAATTAACTGTTCCAATACAGTATCACCACAAAACACACACCTTGGCAAAAAAGGTAAATTCAAACACCGATTCTTACAGGAAGGAGACAGCAACATCCAGAGAGGGATTTCAGAAAGCATTAGAGGAATTCTTTGCGAAAGCCTGCAAGTCTCCTGGAATCACACATCTGGAGACTGCAGTGGCTCAAAAAACTGGAACCGGGAGAACTAGCCACTCCCCTTCCATTGTTAAACTAGACTTCGTCACCTCTGCCTTTACCGACTTCTCTCCAAAAACAAACCAAGGATAAAAAAAATGACAGCATCGTCACAATATAATCATCCTATGTGTTCCACTGACCATATATAGCAGGCACCTAAAAGGACCGGATAAATATCACTAATTGTGCCACTGCAAGGTCATCCAAAATGCACAGAAGGACAGTTCAAAAGCAGCACTATCAGCAAAGTTATGCACAGCACAAAGGCACTAATCATGCAAAGCTAGCTATTTTGGGACATATAAATGTTTGTGTGCCAGTTACCAGATTATAATGCAAATGCGCTACTCAAAATATCACCATGGTGTGATGATGGAACTGTTCTAGGACTGAACTCAAATCATCACTGAAGAGATGAAACATCCCGAAATCATGCAACTCCTGCTTTGTAACCATTTGAAACGGGAGAAGTTAATTCAGTTCTTCACTGGATCTACTGAGAGATGTCTTCAGACACATGCAGGGGCAAAGTTGAGGATTTGAAGAGAGTGCACAAGCTTCTCAACCACTTAACTAATTGACTGAGCAAGCACCATGTACATTGCATGTGGCAGAGTTTGCAAGTCTTCAGTTCTGAAGAAGTCTTACCAGACTCAATATATTATCAGTTTCTTTCTCTATTGATGCTACCAGACCTGCTGAGTTTCTCCAGCATTCTCTGTTTCAGTTTTCCAGCATCTGCAGTATTTTGCATTTATCCATAATAAATATTGACAGGGTGCTCAAAAGATCCATCTCCATCCAGACCAGCTATTTGCATGGACCAATACAATAAACTGAAGTTACAATTACTAATATCATTTATTATTGGTTGGCCCAGTTCCCTCAGAGCCTAACATTTGTTAACATAACATTTCCTCAAAAATGAAAAGCCAATGAAAATCTTGTAAAAGATTCAGAATTTGCATAAACATTTTGCCCTTTGTATATTAATTCCAGGTGTAACTGAGAAATACATTTTAAACAGACTGTAATTAACCTGGAAGTAGGAAGCTTTTCCACAGTTGGTAGCACCCTACCTCTAAAAGGCAGAAGTTGTGCATTTGAGTTCTACCCTGGACTTGATCACTATGGGTGAATGCGGGTAACAAAGGTTAATTAATAAAGTGTTAATCCTTCCAATATACCAATTACGGGTGGTAAGAATGGTGGGGATGGAGTCTCCTGAGCATCTATGCTTGTTGGGAAGTGACTGCCTTCAGGTTAGAGAGTTTGGCAACCAGCTATTAGTCTGTTCCAGGAAAATCTAGTCATTGAAACAAACGTAAGCTTATGCTTCGCAGTTTAGGGAACTGACTTTCAGCGTACGATGCACAAGTAAATAAAGGGTAACTTGGACAGATACTGGCCTCTGAAAAGAAAACAAAAAAGGTGTAAGCTTATGCTTTGTGTGCTTTATGTTTAACTAAGATGTGGGAAAGTGGTGTCCTCCTAAGCAGGATTGAAAAGATTAGTACAAGTTAAAGTATGGATAGGTTATTATTCAGCTGGCTTTATGAAGCTAAGGTAGGTATGTGGGAATATGCAACAAAAATCATAATAAAATAAATGAGTCAAAGTAGTGTGAAAGCCAGATATAGAAGTAGCTAAAATGTCATTTAAATTTTAATATTGAATTATTCATGGTAAGTTATAAAATGAAATCATTTATACAGCATGAGAAAATAGTGTTGTTTAGTTGACAAATCAATTCCAGTTGATGCATTACTGTGGAGAACCTGTGCACCAGGGAATTATTGTGCCTAAGGATTTTGTTTATACCTACACAATATTGTGGAGAGAGAGAAGAGAGAGAGAGAGAAAGAGAGAGAGAGAGAAAGAGAGAGAGAGGGGGGGGAGAAAAGAGAGAGAGGGGGGGAGAAAAGAGAGAGAGGGGGGGGGGAAAAGAGAGAGAGGGGGGGGGAAAAGAGAGAGAGAGAGAGAGAGAGAGAGAGAGAGAGAGAGAGAGAGAAGAGAGAGAGAGAGAGAGAAGAGAGGGGGGGGGAAGAGAGGGGGGGGGAAGAGAGGGGGGGGGGAAGAGAGGGGGGGGGGAAGAGAGGGGGGGGGGGGAAGAGAGGGGGGGGGGGAAGAGAGGGGGGGGGGGAAGAGAGGGGGGGGGGGGAAGAGAGGGGGGGGGGGAAGAGAGGGGGGGGGGGAAGAGAGGGGGGGGGGGAAGAGAGGGGGGGGGGGGAAGAGAGGGGGGGGGGGAAGAGAGGGGGGGGGGGGAAGAGAGGGGGGGGGGGAAGGAAGAGAGGGGGGGGGGGAAGAGAGGGGGGGGGGGGAAGAGAGGGGGGGGGGGGGGGGAAGAGAGGGGGGGGGGGGGAAGAGGGGGGGGGGGGAAGAGAGGGGGGGGGGGAAGAGAGGGGGGGGGGAAGAGAGGGGGGGGGGGAAGAGAGGGGGGGGGGGGGAAGAGAGGGGGGGGGGGGGAAGAGAGGGGGGGGGGAAGAGAGGGGGGGGGGAAGAGAGGGGGGGGGGAAGAGAGGGGGGGGGAAGAGAGGGGGGGGGGGAAGAGAGGGGGGGGGGGGAAGAGAGGGGGGGGGGAAGAGAGGGGGGGGGGGAAGAGAGGGGGGGGGGGGAAGAGAGGGGGGGGGGGGGGGGAAGAGAGGGGGGGGGGGGGAGGGGAAGAGAGGGGGGTGGGGGGGGGAAGAGAGGGGGAGAGAGGCTATATTTGCTAGAAGCTATATATTTCACAGACAGAGTAGGTGAGCCATATTGCAAGTCTGAATGATAAAAAACTTTTAAATTGGTAATTAGAAGTTGACACATCACATGCTGCAAACAATCCTATGTATTTTCTGCTGTCAAGTTAAAGTTCAATTTACCACACAAATGAGCAATTTTACATGAATTTGTGCCAAATGCACTGCTAAGCATATGTACGCCAAGGATTGGTGGGTTCGATCAAGCAGCACATTATTTCAGCTGTTTAAATTAGCGAACACTAATTGTCCTCAACCGGACTGCACTTGCAAAACTCAGAATGGAATGTCTAATGTTAAACTTGGTTGTGATTGTACAGCACTAGATTAACTACCAAGCAAGAACATAATGTAATGTTGGAATTTATTGTTTGTACAATTGTTTTGAAACTCTTTTGTAGTATGGCGATTGTTCCAAATATATGCTGTGGAAGGGATCCTCAAATTCTTCCAGAATGGGTCACAAAATTGTGGAAAATCTGAATGCCCTTTTAAAAATAGTACTTTCAGCACATTCAGTTTCTTGCAATCAAAAGAAGAAGAGAAAGTTATTTTTATAATTAATTACTATTTTATCAATTATTCAAATGTTCTGGAATTTCAGAAAATCTAATGTGAATATAAAAGTAACCATACCAGAGAGTAATATATTTGACCATTCCTCAAAGTATAGAATCATTTTAATGTTAGATTTAGCTTTACATTCTGCTTCACTTTGAAACCAGAAACACTTGCCAATTAAAAGCATACCTCATGGAATTTCTCAAAATTCCCACAAGTGTTGATTTATAGGTTTATTGATAAAGCTGCTGGACCAATCTACGTGCTGTACATTACAGAGCAGCTTGTGGAAATCCAAATATGCTACATTCACTGGTTCCAATTTAGCTATCCTACTTGTTACCACCTCAAAGAACATTTCAAGTAAATTGTGACAATTTCCCCTTCACACTGCCATGCTGAATCTCTTGGATTATAATGCATTTCTAAAGGCTCTGCTATTAGATCACTTTTACAATAGCCTCTATTACAAAAATGACAAAATTCAAGCTATTTGACCTGTCACTAACTTTGTTTCCCTTTTTAAATAAGGCCGTTTTGCAGGCCTCTGGAACTTTTCCCAGAGCGTAAAGGATTCTTGAAAGATTATCTACTAGTGCATCCACTATCTACATAGCTACTTTGTTTAAAATCCTAGGATGTAGCCTGCCAGATCTAGGGCATTTTATTGGCCTTTAACTCTATTTAACTTTTCCTCCACTCCTGTCCCAATCCCCCACCCACCCTCAAAACTCTTTACCCCCCCTTGATTATTTAATATTTTTCAAATGCTACAGTATCTTGTACTGTGAAGACTTGCAAAGTATTGATTCAATCCTTTGCCATTTCCTGGTTCTTGATGATAATTTCCCCAGTCTTAGCTGTAAGAGGTCTATGTTCACCTTGGTCTCTTCCATTTCATATCTATAAGCTGCTTTAAAAGTTTGGCCTCAGTTCATTTTCTCCTTAAATTCTAGGTAATCTTGGTTTTTCCTTTTCAATTTGATCCTGTTGTGAACATATTTGCTTAACTATGGTTGGTTTACCTTTCCTTTTGTGCCAACTCAGCGTAACCCTCAACCCACCAATATTTCAAAACGCTTAGTGAGTTTTGTGAATGACCTTCCAGCTCAGTGAGCAAACTTCCATCCAGAACCTCAACTGGAGCTACAAATCTTCTCATGAAAACAAACCTTCCAGCTCAGTAAATTTACATCCAGAATTTTTTTTTAAAAACGGTCGGTCTCCTCTACAAATACTTTATGATCAAGCCTCCACAACTCCCAAGCCTAATGAATGTCTTGAATTCTTGAAGAATAAATGCCCTCACATCACAGCTTTAAAAATGTCCCCTTATTCTGTAATTACATGCCCCCTAGTTTGAGATTACCTCACTAAAAATGGTAATATTTATCCTATTCAGCCCCGTTGGAATCTTATGTTTCAATGCAATTGCCCCTCATTCTAACAATGAATAAATAAAAAACCTAACCTGTTTAGCTGTCCTTGATAAGTCAACCCCTTCATCCCAGAAATCAACCTAGTGAATCTCTTTTGAACTCATTTTAAAACTAGTATGTAATATCTTAAATGTGAGGAAAAAACTGTACAAGTATTCCAGCTGTATCACAGGTATGGCCAGGCTTTTTAAAAAATCTCCAACATATTAGCAATAACCAGAAAACAAACATTCAAGCCTTTGAGCCTGTTCTGCCATTCAATGCAATCATAGCTGATCATTCAACTCCGTATTCTATTACCAATTTCTCCCCATAGCATTTGATCCCTGTAGCCCCAAGAACTATGTCACTTAAAAAAAGACAATGTTTTGGCCTTAACTGCTTTCTGTGGCAGAGACTTTCACAGGTTCACGCCTCTGAAACAAAATTCTCTTCATTTCAGTCCTGAGCTATTCCATATCCTTGGGCTGTGACTCCTTGTTCTGGACTACTTGATCAGTGGGAACTTACTTCCTGCATTTACCTTCTTTAATGTTATACAAACAATTTAAAATAATAAACCCCAATACAGTATGACTGCACCAGCACACTCCTGATCAACAGGTCTTTGCCTGCATCAGTACAGTATGCTGTTCTCTTTGGATTTCTAAACTTCTACTTGTGAAACGTCAGGTTTTTAAATCCTTCCCTCCTCAATCGGTAAAGTTCCACAGACTCTAGGAGGTCTCTAGTGCCTGTTTCAAGTTTCATTATACACGATGTACAAAAAAAAAGTTTGCAAATACAGACAGACAATCATACCTGTGAAAGACAAAGACTGATTCATATTTCAGGTGTGTATCATTTATCAGAATTGTCAGTTATGCAAGATCTTCTAGATAAACTGGATCCTGTCCTTATCACATATCCACGCAAGTTTGAAACAAAACCCAACAGACATCAGTATTAGGATACTAGGATAATTTCTCACTTTTGAGATACATTTAAGAGGCATTTGGATGGGTATATGAATAGGAAGGGTTTGGAGGGATATGGGCCGGGTGCTGGCAGGTGGGACTAGATTGGGTTGGGCTATCTGGTCGGCGTGGACAGGTTGGACCGAAGGGTCTGATTCCATGCTGTCCATCTCTAGGACTCTAAATACTAAAACCAAGTATACTCAAAATTATCAGTTTTATTTAATTCTGTTATGTGCTCCTAAAACTTGTAACGAGTGATCATTACTTGTAATTCCTTCTATACAACACATGACATGACATCAACAGTGCTTTTACAAGAATTAAAAATTGCAGTATTTCATTTATGATAGCATAGTTATTATGAATTGGTTACGATTTGATCCCAAACGTGCACGATAGAAACCAGAATACGGATAAAGGACCTGTATCCTTGTGAAGAGGATAAATTAATACTTTACCTAATCAAGTTAAAAATATATCCACAATTGACTGTTAGTTAGTCATCCATTGCTCTACGCTCGCAGCACGTTCGCCCTGAACTTGGAGAATTTGCACCGCAGTGGGCATCAGTCAGGTTGAGCCAGAAGCTTCAAGTCTCTCTTCCGTCCTTCTAACCAAGGATGGTGTGTTCATAACTTGGTTGATATCTAAACTGATAGTTTTATGTTTAAAAATATTAGCCTAACAACTCTAACAGGAATATCTTCTGTTCTGGTAGACATGCTGGAAATAAGGAGGGTAATAGTACATGTTGCCATAGCGACTCAATCTCCTGGGAAGGGGTGAGACGGGTGCCGGTTAGCTTCGTTGGCTCGATGGCTAGTGTGGATCACAGCCACCTAAAAAGGAATGGTCAGTGGTCTGGCATCCTTTAAATTAAAAGGAAAAGTGAAATAAATAAATTGCTCAAGAATATAGAAACGTTTCTCCATTTGGAGACTGAAGGGAATTCAAAACAGGAGGTGGTGAATGTGTTAGTTGTGGTACAAAAATTGTTTCGTTGGTTTTTACGTTCAACACGATTGCAGCCTACACTATCGTTTCGTGTGTCAACAAGTTCACATTTTAAAAATCTGAAATCATTAATAGCCACTGTATTGAGAAACTCCGCGCAATAAAACTGGCAAGTTCCACAATGAAATCTCAGGCGCACGTGGTTATTCAATACGCTCAAATGCCAAAGATCTTTTCAAAACTGTAGCAAAAGTAAATTTTACATCGCCAGCAAGCTCACAGACATAGATAAGGGTAACATGTTTTTTTTTCTGCTCAACTTCAAAAGGGGGTTAAGTAATATTCCTCAGAATAAATGAAAAGTAATGACTTGCGCCGCTTTCCATTTCAAAGCGTACAGACAAGTAGATTTACCCGGTCGTGCGTACGTTTAAAACAAGGTTAAACTTCGCCACTGTCATCCGGTTTTCATCGGCTGTATATAATGTAACCAGCTATTTATTTGAACAAGGAAAAGTAAACGATTAAAAAAAAAAGAGACAACTCGTGGTTTTAATGGAGTGGCACAAATAAAATCGAATAGCCTGTACCCACATACCAACTGAACTAATGATCAATTTTGTCATGATAGGATTTCAACATTTAATCATAGAACGGAAACAGACAAGTCGGTCCAACTCGTCCATGTCGACCAGATATCCTAAACCAATCTAATCCCACTTGCTAGCACTTGGCCTATATTTCTCTAAACCCCTTTATATTCATGTACCCATCCAGATGCTTTAAGTGTTGTAATTGCACCAGCCTCCAACACTTCTCTGGCAGCTCATTCCATACGCGCACCACCCTCTGCGTGAAAAGGGTGACCATAAAGGTCCTTTTTGAATCGACTGAAAAAATAACATTAAGACCCAAATTGCACTCCTCTGTGAACTAAACGCCCAGCTATATTCCATAACCCCTCTCGCCAGCAGCGGAGAAGTTTCCTGTAATTATATATTGGAAATGTCGTTAGCTACCAATTCTCTCTCCTCCTTGGCAACTGTGCAAGAGTTCACCACCTTCATGTCCTATTTAACTTCTAAAATGAGCTTAAGATGTCCATGTGTATTGGTGCCCATCTAATACAGCTGCTGCTATAATCCCCAGCCAGGTCGCTTTGAACGTTTAGTTATTTCTGCATTCCTGGCTGACACTCCATAATATCATTCAAAACAACTGGCCCGACTTGTCCTAATCGGGCAACAGCAGAGTGCAGCACCTGCTTAACCCAGAACCGAAAAAGGAAAAAAACAACTCATTTTCAAACACTGGAGCACACCATACTGCCCTGCTTTCCCTCATTAAATAGCAGCATGACTAATCAGCACTTTCTTCTCCCTCCATGATGTGGAAGTGATGGTGCTGGACTGGGGTAGACGAGATTTGTATTTTTTTTTAAAAAGTCACACCAGGTTTATTCGAAAGGACAAAGCTGCTCCTTTGTCAGGTAGCCAGCACCCTCCAGATCATTTCCAGTGACGTCAAAAGTCTTATGGAGCATCCATGTTCTTAGGGTAGTAGAGAATTCCAGAGATTCACAGGCCTCTGATAAAACTTAAGTGAATGCTACTGCGCTAGACTTTCCATAAGGGGAACGCCCTAGCAAACCCCTTCAGAATCTTATTTTTCCAATAATATCAGTCTTCCAAACTCCTAGGAACGTACACCCAATTTACTCATTTCTGAAACAAACTATCTCAGACCTCACTAAAGTCAGTCTCCGAGATAAATCTCTATGATTATCGTCCCACTCTAAATCTATGACAGACCTTCATGTCCATGATACTTAATTGCCCGATCATTGATGGGGCTTCAGCTATCAAAAGGGAAGTTATAGAATTCTCCCGGCTGTTCCAAGGGGAGAAAATGCAAAAACAATACAGAAAGCTTTTGTTCAAAATTTGGAATAACGTGGGCAAGGTATGTCCGCCATCTTACAACCTCCATACACCTCAAGGAAGTGGGCTATAGACGGAAGTTATCCGTTTGACAGTGGCAGAATGAGTACTGTAGTGGTGGAAAACCTTGCCTTCATCTGCTGCACGGATACTGATGGGATTACAGGGCTTCCCTGCTTTTCCTAAGCCTCGAGCTCGGGCAGCACTCCCACTCATCTTGCACACCACTGGGATGGGCCATGATGTCTTAACCTTCGACCTTCCATCTTTGGTTGGAGACGGAAACACAGAGGGACGCTAGTGCTTGGCGGTTCCCTATATTGGAAAACAGCAATTCACTTCAGCCCCAAATCTTTTGCAAGACATATTCTAGGAAAACGGGATGTGTTAAACAGACTAACAATGTAAATTTAAAGATTTAAAACATTGCATGCCATGGTCTTTCAACCCCATTAATAAAATAAAATTAATAAATAAAACAAATTCTATACTAGGACCGGCTCAGTTGAAACTTGCAAGTGCTGTAATTTAGTTCGAGAAGGTGAAACTTTAAAAATTAAACTTACAATTGATTAAAAACAACTTTATTGAAACACAAGCCAATTTAGTTTCTAGACTATATTCCACCCAGTTACATATCCGGTGTAGATAACTAATCAAAAAGGAATGTTTCCCAATATTCAGCCATTACCTTACTAGCCATATCGTAAACCCGAAGAGAGAGGCTTCTAAAAACAAAAACTAGTAAATCGGTCCAGAGGTGGAAAAAAGATTCGTTACAGCAACTTCTGATGCTATTATTTTATCTAATTTCTTGGAAGTGTCCACGTGCTCTCTCCATTACAGTGCGAACGTCTTTGATCGGTGCAAAAACAAGGTTATAGAAACATAAGTGCGCAAGAAAAATAAACTGTGCAGAAAAAAATTTCGAATGAAGTCCCACATCCACTTTCATAGAAAGAAACTGCTGGATTCAAATTTACAGCCCAAATGCTAACTAAAATGAAGATTACGAAATGTTGGTATTTTAAATCCTAGGCTAGATATAATTCAAAAAGTTCCAGCTTTAAAACTTTCAAAACGAATAATAAAACGTTTGCTTCTAAAATGTTGCGACTGGTGGAGCAGTAAAAGAGTCTGAAAGCAGGCCACAGATTAAAGAACGCCTGGAATATAGCAACTTTTAGTTAACAATATAATTGAGGAAGTAACAAAAGTTGCAAGTCTTCGACAGATTTTTTTTAAAAATCTCTCAATTTGGAAGAGTTCTGGACTTACCAATTTTGAGCCCGATTTTTGCGCTTATTATTGGAAGACCTACTCTTGTCTCGCCGAGAACAATAATGTTTGGTTACGATTTGTTTGCACTGCTCACATCTGACAGTACAACACCAGTGAAATTTGCAATTGCAACTGGTGATAATCTCAGTCTCCCTCTCTTCTGGCCTGAGCCCGCACTCCCCGCACAGCCTTCGGCAGCTCCTTCTCTCCCACTGGGAGAGGTTCTTACCACTTTGGAGACATTCCCTTCCTTCTGTTCCTTGCAATCCCAGTGTAACGTTCCGGACGCAGTAATCAGGAGAGTCTTCCAGGTAGACCAGTTCCGTCCGCAGCACTGCTCTGAACGCTTCTGCGATCGCCGCACGGTTATCCGCGCTATTCCCTCCTTTCATACGCCTCTTCTCCAAGTCAATCTTTACAGCGTGTTCGTGTTTCACTTTCAAGTAGTTCCCAACGTCTCGAAAATCAACCAACTGGAGCCAGCAGGTCTGGATACTGCAGCTTCCTGACACTCCGTGACACTTGCAGGTTCGCTTCATGGTCTCTTTGACAGCCTGGGGAAATCACAAGTATAATCCCATAAATTTACGAACAGCGACTGTAAACAGTGCTCACGTTAGATGAAAGACTTTAGAATTTTGTTAAAAGGTTTCTGACGGGAAATTCTAATGTTAGTTGCCTTGTCATTTTGACCAGTTAGAGAGCGCGCTAATGTTTCGAGTCTAGATGACTCTTCATCGGGGTCATCGAGATTGGAAACGTTTGCTTGCTTTTTGTACAGATCGCATCCAGGCAAGATCACAGATGCAGGCTATTTGTTTCCTTTCCAGATCGCTCCTAAAGCAGTTCACCAACCCTACTCCCTCATAGCTTTCCTTCAAGTTTATTGTTTCGGATAAATTGACCCAACTCCTAAAGGCCTCCATTCAAACGGCTTTCGCCTCACACTTTTAAACAGTACATATTGGACCCTAAACGCTCGCTGCACCTTTATCTCCATTTCGCCTGGGCTTCTTTTACCAAAATATTAGGCAGTGTTATTTCACGTCCATTTCCGGCAAGAGATTGTTCCCTTTCTTAAAAAAGCTGATTTGAAAAAGGCAACGGGCAGATTTTTTTTTGACGTGATCCTTACTAGAGTGCCATTGCATTTTGCAAGGACTCTCTCCCGGAAGATTAAAATTAAAAACTGAAAGGACAATACTATTCCGCCCAGTTCTCAAACGCCGTACTTTAGCTACTTTTATATGGTTTATGTATTGCTCATCCCAGTCAATCTTTGGAACGTAACAAAGAAAGATCTTAAACATGGTGATAAAATAAACAAATTGGAACTAAAAAGATACTGAATAATTGTCTCAACTTGAAAGAGGGAGAACAAAAATAAAGTCTCTTTCCAGGTTTCAGTATTACCAGGCCCAGGTATTCAATTGCGCACATTTAAAATAAATGCTATTCCATCCACTACATCATACAATACACAATTCGATATACTTGCCCTTCTTCCTGCTTCGTTATTATGGAGATTCATGGCAGCTCTGGAATCCTGCCCCGTCTCCAAAGCATCGACGAACTGTTTAGAAATTCGTTCTCCAAATTCAACATTGTCACTACATCCTCCCCAAACCCAGCCTCGTCCACCTGCAAGCAGATGTTCAGACGCATCAGCGCAGGAAATTACAAAATCGATTTGAAGCAGTTTGTCTCACTGCAACGGATGAGATGGTTCAAATGCTTTCCCTTCAAAAGCGAAGAACTGAATAAAAGGTTGTCCAACGTACCGGCCTGACCACTCCTGGACTCATCACAGCCACAGTTATCGAAATTCCCCATACTGCAGTTTCTCGTCAGCGTGTACATGACGCCTGCAGAACTGATAGCATGCACGAAGGACGTTTCTCTCGTGGCTGATTAAAAAAAAGTACAAGTTAGAGAACAGAATGAAAACACTCCCTGGAAACTATCGGCTAAGTGAGGTTTGTACTGGGGATTCTTACCACTCCGAAGACCATTGTGTGTTGAGAGTTGTAGTGCGCTCTCTGGGCAGTTCCAGCGGTCCCAGGTGAACTGGTGTTTACATTCATCAATGCCGGACTCGGCCCCAGCAGCGACACTACTGGAGTAGGTCAGGAACGCCTACCAGTTTAAAGAGACACCAAAATCTGCTCAAACGCATTAACACCACCTGCATACTACTTCTTACCATTGAAGCCCCAAATTTCTGTGAAAACTAAGAGTTTTCAGAACGGTGCCAAAATGTTAACGCGTCTTTTTTTTAAGAAAGGTAACAGCATTTCGATTTTATTGTACGTTGGGGAGGAGTAGCTTCGCAAAACATTCCTAGCGACTTTTACTAGGATATCGATTGTTAAAAGTAATTAAGCAATCCACAAATCAAGAACGTGAGAATAGCACATTTGTTTCAATATACGTATAAAAACACAAGTTCAGTTTACCTTTGGTCCGGTCATCAGAAAGTTGTTCACGGACCTTTAACAGAAAACGGAACAAGAACGTTAGTACCGAAGAACGATTATGCCACTTTACAGATACGCGTTGGAATAGAAAAGTTTTAGATGTATTTTTAAAAAAAATATCAACTTACCACAACGCTGCTGGAGTAATGGTACCGTAAATAAGCACAAGGCAAGCAACTCCGTGGGCAAGATGCATGGCAGTGGTTCCGCGTTCGCTGGAACAGCTCAGGACTCGATGATGTGGGCAGAGGAAGATCTTTCAACTATTTATATGGGCTGCACAGCATCCCGCGGGAAGGGGGGGGGGGGGGGGGGGAGAATGGGTGGGGAGGGGAGTGGAGAAAGAGAAAAACGAGGACTTGTGAATTAACTAGTTCGGAGCCGGCTAAAGTGTAAACAAACATGAACCAATGTTATACTAGAAAGCGCTCATGAATTTCAAAGAATATATAGTTAACATTTATCGCCAGTGGCCATTTATCATTATGAAGTTAACTTTATGCATAGCCAATACAACATTTATTAGCCTCTCTGCTATTTACACCGAAAAATAATCCTACGGAAGATGGACTTTAGATCAAGTTTTCTATTGTTTACGATTGAGGTTGTAATAATTGGTAGTTCATTACTTTCTCCCAATTACCTTTCGGAGCACTTAATTGGGAATAATCTAGTATTGTATGGACGGATTATTTAAAGTTGTTTCTAGTAAGTGATTAGAGTGTTGTGAATTGCAGTCAGTATCTCTAGTTTCAATTGCGTTTCATGTTCTGAGTGAGATATGAACAGCAGATTCAAGTAGTGGTGTCGGGTAAGGACTAATGCTAGAGTTTAGTTTATTTTCATCGTTCCTTGCAGTGTTTTCCAGCACCACACTTTTCGACTCGGATCTCCGGCATCTGCAGTCCTCACTTTCTCTTTTCATATTATTGACCGCTTTAAAATGAAAGCTTTATGTAAAATTCAAAGACGTCGTACATCCGTTCATAATACTGGATTGCGGGGCGGCACAGCGCCAGGGACCTGGGTTCGATTCCGGTCTCGGACGACTGTGTGGAATTTGCATATCCTCCCACAATCCAAAGGCGTTAGAGGAATTGGCTATGCGGTATTGCCCATATAGTGTTCAGGGATGTGTAAGGCATTAGACAGGAGAAAGGGTCTAGGTAGGATACTTTTCGGAGGGTTGGTGTGGACGTGTTGGGCTAAATGACCGGTTTCCACATTGTACGTTAGGGAGGTTCTAGTTGGATCGGAACCAAATCCCATTGTCCAGTACATGTTTACAACCTCGGCTGTGAAACTACTTAGATATGTCCTGGTCAAAAACTAAATACCCCCCCCCCCAAAAAAAAACTGGTATTCACTTAATCTAAGAGGAACCATAAAAATACAAAATTCGAAATGCTTGGTGACGTGTCAACAATAGGACCGTGAGCCATTCCATGGCAAGGTTCAGCACTTAGCAATCCGAACGTTTAAAACAAAATCTCAGAATTAAGGGGCTTCCATTTCAGAGGATGACATGCAGGTGCCGGTTGTGGGACAAGGTCAAAAATCACGGCACTAGTTTTATTTGAAAACACAAGCTTGACCGAATTTAAGAGGTGAATTTCTTCCCTAAAAGAGCTGTGTCTTCGGAAAGCCTTGACACGGCTGTGCGGCTGGGTCTGTACATATCTAAGACGGGGATAGTAGGGGGAAAAAAAAGGGTTACAGGCCAAAAGGCAGGCAAGTAGACATGGGGGAAGAGGGATGGAGCGAAGTTTTAAAATCAGCCATGAAGCTTGAAGGGCTTAATGATTGTGTAGCAGGTGCTGCATGGAATGGAGGTTGATGTTCTATACTAAAGTCAAATTAATACTATGTTAAGCGCAATACTTAAACGACTAGGGCCAGTTAGAATAGTTTGTGTGAATACAATCTTGCTTTCTCTCTCCATTATATCAACAGCAGCGGAACATCTAAGGCTGTCAAATCGTGTGTGATCGAAACGTTCGCTAGTGGCGAGAGACTAATCCAAGACAGTCTCTCACTGTGATTTCACGCTGGTTATAGAATAAGTGGCTATTGGAAAACCACAAAAACAAGACTTAGTTAAAACGACTGTTGAGCAGCGAGAATAGCGACTTTTCCGTTAAAAATAATCCTAACATTATAAATTCACAATATTCACGATCTAACTGGCAAAGTTGGCGGAAATTTATACAATTCCCGCCGAAATAAATGGTCATTACTCTTAACATGAGATTAAAGTTGTGACGACAATTAGATTGGAGAGTGCGGCTCCAGACCCGATGGGAGGTTTTGCGACGGTGACATGCAAATACTATCAGACCTGCTCAGACTTTCGGACTTCGCTTTTATTTCAGATTTCCAACTTCTCAACAATTGCTATTAAATACAGCCTCCGGCTGGTCTGGCAACTTATCAACGGGATTCCAGTCGTCCTGTGGAGAAGCGCCTTCTAATGAACTTTCTGCCAACAGGAGAAAAGCGCTAAGTTTGCCCCGGTACAGTAGTTTCGGGTTTACGAATTCACGATTCTACCAACCGACACGTGTCACCCAGATATCCATACACATTACCAAAACGATAAGCAATTACAGGGAATGCAAGGAGTGTGCTAGAGGAGCGACTAGCAATTGTCCAGAGCTAACGAAATCTTAAACAATTCAACCTCAGTCAGTAAGCAAAACAAACGTGAGCAAGTGAAAGGTCGGTTTTGATGTCTTGTCACGCTCTTATGTCCCTGCGGTTAGAACTAATTCACACAATCATGGTCAATTAAAGATAAGCAACGGAAATGTGTTTAAAAATCAAACGGTACACGTGACGTTAAAGAGCTATTTAAGGTAATAGACGCGTGACATGGGAATCAATTCAAACACGGCACTTTCAAACCCTTGATAGTTTGTAAAAACTGAAATGCAGCAAAAGCTTTTTAATAGCATAGTTAGGAAAAGCTATTCTCAGCGATATAGTACCTTCCACAATAGACACTAAAACCGCTTTATAATCAATTAGATACCTGTGATACACTTGCGATAAACGAAGGACAAAAGTCAGTATAGTTTTTGCAAATTACAATCAGCTCTGAATGTCAGGACACCAGGGATTGAAGTTCCCAGTTCTTCAGCGTGTGAAGGGTTCCTTTTCATCCACTGCCCTAGCTCGGGGCCGCAGTATCTCCGTGTAAAGTTACCCTTACTGTATAGCACTCCCTTAATACCGTAGTGGAGTAGTAACCTTTGTTTCTGCCTAAATTCTAGAGCGGGGCTTCATTCTACAACTATTTAACTCGAGTGATAACCGAGCCTAGTGAAAAAACCGGCCAATTTGGAAGTTACACTTTACTCGGAGGAGCCGGTCATTTTTATCCTTCGAAACTAGCGATTCAATTAACCAAAAGAAAATTGCAGATACTGGAAAGCAAAGTTACTGGGAAAAACTCGGCAGGTCTGCAACATCTGGAAAGAAAGCAGATGCTTCAGGTACCATGACTCTTTCAGAGCTGAAGGCCCAGTTAACCACTCCACCGCTTAGATGCGCGGGAAAAGTTTCTAAAGAAAGCATAACAGCAGTAACCCATTGGAGGCAACTAGTTCATGGCTGGACTTGAGCGTCACAAGAAAATTTCGTTGAAGATTGTAATAATGGAACATTGCCGTCTCCTCAATGCTGCAGTTTGGTGATTCATCCAAGTAAATGCGGCCTGTCAAAGACTAGAGATATCTTCCTCCCAATGTTTAAGTAACGCCGCATAGATGTGCCATCCTGACTATTTAAATGTTGATGTTTGAGACAATGCCGAACTTGCCTCAAACTATACCAACAAGAATCGAACACCATCCTTCTGAATTCCAGTGTCCACAAATATTAACCTCCTAATTCATTGCCTGTTTCTCTTTCCCCCTCCCCCCGTCCAACAAGGGGTGGCACGGTGGCTCAGTGGCTCAGTGGTTAGCACTGCAGCCTCACAGCACCAGGGTTCCCAGGTTCAATTCCAACCTCGGACGACCGTGTGGAGTTTGCACATCCTCCCTGGGTCTGCGAGGGTTTCCTCCAGGTGTTCCGGTTTCCTCCCACAGTCCAAAGATGCGCAGGTTAGGTGAATTGGCCAAGCTAAATTGCCCAGTGTTAGGTGTATTAGTCAGAGGGAAATGGGTCTGGGTGAGTTGCTCTTCAGAGAGTTGGTGTGGACTGGTTGGCCCAAAGGGCCTGTTTCCACACTGTAGGGAATCTAACCTAAACCTACTCCAGGTCCCGCTCGACAGCCAACGGATGTGGAACGTTACCTTTTAACAGGACTCTCATTTCTAACTGAAGTGTTTTATCTCCTTTCATCCTTCCACGGTAGGACCTCCGGCTACGTCACTTATATTGGTTAGAAATACTTCTACACATCAACTCGCTCCTTTAACAAGTGGATCTAATTGAGCTGGTTATGGACGATCAGAAGTACGGCTGCCTCTATACCTAATAGCTGACCAGGTTAGGTTTATCGCTTTAGTATGATCGTCTAAATACGTTTGTAGACAAATCTTCGTATTTCAAAGACAATAGAATAGTTCAACAAAGGCTTTTTATACCGAAAAAAAGTGACCAAACCTTCACCCCGTATTAAAACAAACTTAGTTAAATATCAGCAAAAATGTAAATCTTAAGAACATACCAAACCTAAATTAACTCGAACTTACAAGGACCTGCTGGTTAATTTCCTCTCTTGAGGCGAAAAGAAAATTTTGCATTTTGAAGAATGAGTAAATATCCCGACGCTCCACTTGAATCTGGGGGTTTATGAAATTGACAGCAGCTTGTAATGCAGCACCTGAGTCGGATTCAGATACAACACATTCCACGTGCTAAGGCTGATTGTGGGCTGGAAAATCTTTAACTATCCCGTCGAGTTTAGAAATTTTCTCCAAATAACCTCAGAAATAGAAGACTTTTTTAAAATGCTAAATGTTTGGTATTTTCAAATTTCTTATAAGTCAAAAATGAACCAAGAGTCGAGTGAAAACATGACATTCCTATTCCTACAAAGTCGGTTATGCTGGGGTACAAAGATTGGGTTGAAAAGTACGAAGCGTGATTATTTCCTGTGCCTAATGGCATTTGTAAAGCTGTCCCGGAACGGGTCGTGGGTAATGATATAAAATTGTGGTACGCTAGTTGAATAAACAAAGCTTCAACTGCAGATTCACAACGTTGAATTTAGGTAACTATTTTTATTGTTTTAACAGAATGAATTTTAGTGGAAAACTATCACCATTCACGTCATTCAATCCTTTTGGAAGTTATTCCGTTTTATATAAAAGACGTCACCTAAATTTTATTGTAGAACGTAAAGGAAATATTAGATTAACAAGACAATTAAACGCGATGGTGATTGATTTCAAAAGTTGAACTCTAGCTTTTACCTAAGTTAATCAAGTTTCAGCAGCAGTGAAAAGAAACCTTTTGATTAGGGTTGCGTGGCTTTCAAGGTGCATTCTGGAATTGCCAACTTCTTAAAGTGATTTTTCCAACAATGTGTATTGGTAGTGTATTTCTGCACAAAACATACAAGCGACTTGATAATGAGGGTTTGAGTAGGGAGCTTGCCGTTTGAAGTTACCCCGAGGGTTCTAAACCTGTAAGATTTGATTTGGAGATGCCGGTGTTGGACTGGGGTGTACAAAGTTTAAAAAAATCACACAACACCAGGTTATAGTCCAACAGGTTTAATTGGAAGCACACTAGCTGATGAAGGAGCGTCGCTCCGAAAGCTAGTGTGCTTCCAATTAAACCTGTTGGACTATAACCTGGTGTTGTGTGATTTTTAACTCTAAGATTTGATGCGAGTCGCAGAACTTGAAAGGCAGGAATGTCTCCTCTTATTATAAAGGGAAAAATACGCGTCAACTCTTAATTTAATCCTGTTAAAATAATGTCTATATCCTGGCGATGTTAACACGCACTGTTCAAAGCAGAATTTGTATTGAGATAAAAAAGTAGACTGTAACCTATTTTAAAGCTAAAAATCCCACTACATTAGGTTATATTGCAACAGGCTTATTCCGAAGCACTAAATTTCGGAGCGCTGCTCCTTCAGGTATCTGTGGAACAGGACCATAAACACAGAACTTACAGCAAAAGATTACAGTCTCATACAGTTGAAACGCATTTCAAAGCTGACGGTTTTAACACGGTTGCCCTATCTGCAGCGCCTGTTTTGAGCAGGGGTAGACTGTTAATTGAACGTCACAAGGTCCTTTCAGCTGAAATATGTGGGCCTAGACTTTCAGGTAAATTTGTTAAAATGCAAGTACGTGAACCTTAAAAACTATTAAACGACCACGAAATTGACAATGTATACTGAACTATCCCAGGGCTATCACTTTTTAAAAAAAAATTAAGTAACTGTTTTAAGTAAATTCGAGATGCACCGGTAAGCTAACATCATTAGATATACTATAGTCATAACATTAGTTGTGACTGTGCAAAATTATATGAATTAAAATAGTGTTTTTTCGGTTTACGTAGCCTTGTGTATCAATGATATTGGTAACAACGATTTGGAGATGTCAGTGTTGGATTGAGGTGAACAAAGTTAAAAATCACAACACCAGACAGAACCTTTTGGACTATAACCTGGTCTTGTGTGATTTTTAAATTGGTAACAACAGCCTTTTCAATTTCACGTTCACGTGAAAAGCTGGTGTTAGCTACTGACTTGGGAACACCTGAAAACAAAAATGGCGTGTGTTGTTTACGTGCTCTGTGTTTCAATTTTGTGCACTAAGTCAACTTGATCCCAGCACACATATTCATATAATGCTAAAGCGCGTGTTTCACAATCGCTACATCTAAATGCAGTGATCTGTGCAGAGTGGTGATTGGTGATGGGATCACGGTCATCCCTGGTCAAGGGGACTAAAAGAGAGAAGGATGAGGTTTCAGCATTATGAGTTCTGTTTGTTCTGGATCTAGCCTATTTATTGCAACCTAGTGGGAGAAGGCTGCCATATTTGTTGATGTTTCTTCATCTTGCTTTGTAGCCCATGGACTATTTATAAAGACAGGCTGATGTAGCGTTCGTCTTTGTTCAGTGGCACTCATCTGTGGGAGAGGGACATTAGTTCATCACATTCGCTGCATAATCTGAATGGATAATTAAGTGCAATGTTGGAGATGGGATGGTTGACTCCCAGTTTGCACCCTCCAATGGCTGTTAAGACTGCAGTGTACAATAAGTTCAAGAAGAGCAGAGAAAATATACTGATTCAAAAACAGAAATTGCTGGAAAATCTCAGCAGGTCTGGTAGTATCTGTGGAGAGAAATTAGAGTTAATGTTTCAGATAGAGTAACCCTTCCTCTGAACCTTACTCTGATTTCTCTCTGCAGAAGCTGGAGACCTGCTGAGATTTTCCAGCAATTTCTGGCTTTATTTCTGATTGACAGCATCTGTAATTTTTTTGAAAGATACACGGGTGTTCAACTTTGCATTTATCTCTCCAACCAATATCACTGTGCACTCATTTACCTCATTGCTGTATGAGAATGCTTGGTTTGAACAATTGGGCCACTATTGGGGCGGCACGGTGGCACAGTGGTTAGCACTGCTGCCTCACAGCGCCAGAGGCCCGGGTTCAATTCCCGCCTCAGGCAACTGACTGTGTGGAGTTTGCACGTTCTCCCCGTGTCTGCGTGGGTTTCCTCCGGGTGCTCCGGTTTCCTCCCACAGTCACAAAGATGTGCAGGTCAGATGAATTGACCATCCTAAATTGCCCGTAGTGTAGGTAAGGGGTAGATGTTAGGGGTATGGGTGGGTTGCGCTTCGGCGGGGCGGTGTGGACTTGTTGGGCCGAAGGGCCTGTTTCCACACTGTAAGTAATCTAATCTAATCCAACTGCAAGCTCCTACATGTCAGTCCTGATGACAGGAAGATGCAGTCAAAATTCAACATTTACAAAAACAAGTATTGTAGTCTGAGAATAGGAAGGAAAAAAATCCTATTAATATAGCCACTTTTTAAATTGTATCAAACCCCAAAATACTCCACCTTCTATGAATTACTTATTTGAAAATCAATTGTTGTTTTAATGTAGGGAAATGAAAAACCTAGGATTAGGCCATTTAGCTCTGAGCCTGCTCCATCATTTAATAAGAACCTGGCTGATCTTGTTTCAATTGATTGTCTTCAATTTCTCTATTCTTTTGTTTTAACCCTGACAAATTTAAACATCATATTGAGGACTTGATTGTTTAATTCACCTTAAGTCACATTGTTTTGACCAAACATTTTTTTAAAAAGTACTAGAGTTGCATTGGAGTAATTTTTGGATCCTCTTGTCCTGCTGGTGTTTTAGAACATAGAACATAGAACATAGAACAATACAGCACAGAACAGGCCCTTCGGCCCACGATGTTGTGCCGAACTTCTATCCTAGATTAAGCACCTAGATTTTGTCATCCTCCACTGTGTAAACAAAATCCAATTAAACCTATATGCCATTGTACATTATGATCTTGATTGCATCTGTTTTTAATGGGACCACATACCTATTAGTAGGATAAAAGGGTTTGGTGTATGATACATACTCTTATCTACTGAGGGAGGTCACTATTACCATCACCACCTCAAGAGCAACTAGGGATGGGTAATAAATGCTGTCCTATCCAGGACACCCATGTTCTGTGAGAAAATGTTTTCTTTTAAAGTACATAGTCCGTAAGATTGAATTGAAAGATGAGGAAAGATTACCACTACATAGCAAAGGAAGTTGTTATAAAAGCTCGTTAGGCACATTTGAGATAAATAGCAGACAGAATAATTCTCATGTGAGGGTTCAATTGCTCCCAAACTGGCAAGATGAAATAATAAAGGCATAAAAGGGAATCATGTTTTTAAAGTATATAAATTGTCCAGTGAAAATATAGGGGTAGAAATAAGAAAGGAACAATCACTTTGGGATTGTACCAAACCACCCCACCACAAATAATAAGAGGGAAGCTGCAAAACAAACGTATAGGGCGATCTCAGATATATGTAAGCATAATAAAGTTAAAATGGGAATTTTAATATTCCAAACATTGACTAGGGCTACCATAGTGCTAAAGGTTTGGATGGTGAAGAATTTGTCAAATGTTTCAAGAAAAGTTTTCTTTATCAATATGTGGATGCTCCTACTAGAAAAGGAGCAAAACTAGGCCTTTTGGACAATAGGCAGGGCAGGTCATAGAGATGTACAGCATGGAAACAGACCCTTCGATCCAACCTGTCCATGCCGACCAGATATCCCAACCCAATCTAGTCCCACCTGCCAGCACCCGGCCCATATCCCTCCAAACCCTTCCTATTCATATACCCATCCAAATGCCTCTTAAATATTGCAATTGTACCAGCCTCCACCACATTCTCTGGCAGCTCATTCCATAAAGTTAAAATCCCCTACCATAACTACCCTATTATTTTTACAGATAGCTGAGATCTCCTTACAAGTTTGTTTCTCAATTTCCTGACTGAAGTAAAAGTGGGGGCACATTTTGGGTCTAGCGATCATAATTGCATTCGTTTCAAAATGGTTATGGAAAAGGATAAGTCTTCCATAAAAGTTAAAGGTTTTAACTGGAGTAAGGCAAATTTTGATGGTATCAGAAAAGGACTTGCAATAGTTGATTGGAGTAGATTGCTCGCATAAAAAGGGACGTCTAACAAGTGGGAGGCTTTCAAGAGTGTGATGACGAGAGTTCAGAGGGAATAGTGTTCCTGTTAGAGTGAAGGGTAAGACTGGTAAGATTAAGGAACAATGGATGAATAAAGATATTGAGGTTCTAGTCAAGAATAAAAGAGAATCTTATTTTGGATATAGATAACTTGGTTCAATTGAATCTCCTTAATCAATATAAAAAGTGATGTAGAGGTGCTGGTGTTGGACTGGGTGGGCAAAGTTTAAAAATCACACATCAGGTTATTGTCCAACAGGTTTATTTCAAACTATAAGCTTTCAGAGTGCCTATCCTTTGTCAGGTAGCTAGTGGGGCAAGATTATAGAACACAAAATAGTCCTGTGATTCTGCTCCACTAGCTACCTGACAAAGGAGCAGCACTCCTAAAACTTGTACTTTGAAATAAACCTTTTGGATTATAACCCGGTGTTGTGATTTTTTAATAATATAAAGAAAGAAATCAGGAAGGCAAAGAGGGGGATATGAGAGCAAGTTGCCAGATAAGGTTAAAGATCATCCAAAAAGATTCTACAAATACATTAAAAGGGTAATATGGCCCCTTAAAGATCAAGGAGGTTATCATTGTATTGAACCCCAGAAGATTGGAGAGATACTAAATTAATATTTGGCATCAGTATTTACAGTGGAGGAAGAAATGGACTCTAGAGCATGCAGATAAATAAACTTTTGATGTTTTAAAAGCAGTTCACATCACAGAAGAGGAAGTCAGAGAAAATATAAAGGTGGAAAGACCTTTGGACTTGATCTAGTGTAACCCAGGACATTGTGGGAAGTAAAGGAGGAAACTGGAAGACCCCTTGCAGAAATATTTGCATCATCTATAACTGTGGGAGAGGTGCCTGATGACTGGAGGGTGGCTAATGTTATGCCTTTGTTTAAGAAAGGTTTTAAGAAGAAACCAAGGAACTATAGACCTGTGAGTCTGACTTTGGTTGTGGGTAAATTGTTGGAAGTGATTATAAAAGATAGGGGGATTGTTGGCATGGTTTTGTGCAAGTTACCAAAAAGATTGGCAGAGCAGTAGATGTTGTTTATTTGGAGTTTAGTAAATGAACTTGAGTAAGTGGACTGTACAACAAGGAAACAGACCCTTTTACCCAGCCAGTCCATGCCGAACATAATCCCAAACTAAACTAGTCCCACCTGCCTGCTCCTGGCCCATATCCCTCCAAATCTTTAATATTCATATATATATATATATATATATATATATATATATGACAGATGCTGTATAGATGCACATTTTTGTTTTAAAACAAATTTCAGACGTCATGAACCACTCTACTGTAGTGTGACACAGCATATTTGCTCCTCCTCTGTCCTGAGATGGATGCTCCACTGGTAGTGTCAGTCCTTTCACACATTCTACTTTTGTGAGGCTGCTATGGAGAACCAGAGTAAAGTCAGGAGCAAAAGCAACCAGAAGTCCTACCTGACAGAATTGCTATTGCTGCAGGAAAGAATGAAATCAGAAATTATGGAAAATAATTACTACTATGGACCTCCCTGGTGGCAGGCTTATTTGGCAAGACTCGCAGAACAGATTCTGATCTGTCATCTTCAATGTTAGCATTGAACAGTTTTTTTTAATTCAACCATTTAAGGGTGATCCTTATATTATTACTTGTATTTCATATCTAAGTTAACATAAATTCCTTAACAAACAGAGTAAATGTATGACTCCAGTTATAATATTGTCTTTGTCAACCTAGATATGCTTTCACTGATGTCTCCATAGATTATACTATTTTCTTTTTGCACAAGTAGATGCGATATAATATCTCTTCAGAGGTGGCAAAGAACAAATAGGCCTGTGCATGTAAGACAGGCAGCAAAAGTATGCTTGACCTTTTAAAGACCAACTGTTTTAATCATAATAGGAAACTCTTACAGGGTCCCTTTTTTTATCCTAAATTGTTTTCATGAGATGTGGACATTTGCTAGTTATGCAAGCGACATTTGCCACTTTATTGGCTAATTATTAGGAGGGTAGTTCAGTCAACCCCATTGCCATAGGTCTAGACAATGATAGCAATCTCTTTCTCTGAAGGACATTAGTGAACTAGATGGATTTTCGTGATGATCAATAGTGGTTATATGGTGACCGTTTAAATTAGTTTTCTATTCCAGATTTTTATTGAGTTAAAGTTTCACCACCTAGTCCAATGATACTATCACTGTGCTATTGTTTACTGAACTACTTGCCACTTCTTTGGTTTAGACTAAGAAAGTATGGAGCTGAAATTTAAGCAAAGGTTTGAGAAGCAGCTTCTTCAAATAATTAAAGAAATGGTTGCAATGTCCCATTAAGCAGTCTTTGCCTCTGAAACACAAAGTTATTGGTTTGAGTTCTACTCCAGAACTTTGAGCTCATAATCCAGACTGAATTTCAGTGTACCTGAGAAAGTCGACATGGAGGTGCCACTTTTTGATTACATTCAATCTTGCAAATAATTTAACAGTCCTATGGGACAATTCCAAAGTAATGCAGGACACTTCTCCCAGTGTCCTGCAAAGGTAAGTCCTCAATCAACATGACAATAACCAGAGAATAGAGTTTTTTTTTGTATTTTTAAAAAAATAATATTCCCTTATATGGAACCTTGCCATTTGCAAATTAGCTACAACATTTCCTATGACACAATGGTGGCACCTCTCCCCAAAAAAAATTTGTTTGCTGTTTCTAAAAAAAAACTTTTGATGTTCTGAGATGGTGAAAAGCATGTAAATGCAAGTCTATTCTTTTAAAATGAAAACTGATGCCTTCAGGTTCTAAATGTTGCAAGTACCAGAATTAAGGCTGTGAAGTTGATTACCTTTTTAAATTTTACCTTTGATTTAAAAAAAAACCTATATTAGAGTATGCTAAATTGGTAGAGGCATCCAATTAATACCACCTTCCTTCTTTTTCCCCATACTCAGAGTCACAGAGTTATACGGCACAGAAACAGACCCTTTGGTCCAAGTTTTCCATGCTGGCTAAATATTCTAAATTAGTTGAATCCTACTTGCCAGCATTCCTCTATACTCTTACTAATCATATACCCATCCAGATGCCTTTTAAATGTTGTATTTTTAACCAGACTCCACCACTTCCTCTGGCAGCTCATTCCATACATGCACCACCTTTTGTGTAAAAACAAAAGTTGCCCCTTAGGTCCCTTTTGAATCTTTCCCCTCTCACGTTAAACCTATGCCCTCTAGGTTTGGGCTCTCCTACCCTTGACTACTCATCTACCCTTGCCCCTCATGATTTTATAATCTTCTGTACATTTTCCTTTCTAAGTATCTGGGCAGCCCAGAGGTTCGCACTACTGCCTCAGAGTGCCAGAGATCCAGATTCAATTCCAGTCTTGGATGATTGTCCATATGGAGTTTACACATTCTCCCTGTGTCTGCGTAAGTTTCATCCCACAGTCCAAAAATATGCAGATTAGGTAGATTGGTTGTGCTTAAATTGTATATAATGTCCAAGAATGTATAGGTTAGATGGATAACCATGGGAAATATACGGTTACAGGGATAGGCTAGTGGGATGGGTCTGGGTGGGATGCCCTTTGGAGGGTTAGTGTAGACTCAATGGGCCAAATGGCTGCTTTCACACTGTAGAACATAGAACATAGAACATAGAAGAATACAGCGCAGTACAGGCCCTTCAGCCCTCGATGTTGCACCGATCAAAGCCCACCTAACCTACACTAACCCACTATCCTCCATATACCTATCCAATGCCCGCTTAAATACCCATAAAGAGGGAGAGTCCACTACTGCTACTGGCAGGGCATTCCATGAACTTACGACTCGCTGAGTGAAGAACCTACCCCTAACATCAGTCCTATATCTACCCCCCCTTAATTTAAAGCTATACCCCCTTGTAATAGCTGACTCCATACGTGGAAAAAGGTTCTCACTGTCAACCCTATCTAACCCCCTAATCATCTTGTACACCTCTATCAAATCACCCCTAAACCTTCTTTTCTCCAATGAAAACAACCCCAAGTGCCTCAGCCTTTCCGCATAGGATTTTCCTACCATACCAGGCAACATCCTGGTAAACTTCCTCTGCACCCGTTCCAGTGCCTCCACATCCTTCCTATAGTATGGCGACCAAAACTGCACACAATATTCCAGATGCGGCCGCACCAGAGTCTTATACAACTGCAGCATGACCTCAGGACTCCGGAACTCAATTCCTCTACCAATAAAAGCCAGTACGCCATATGCCTTCTTCACTGCACTATTTACCTGGGTGGCAACTTTCAGAGATCTGTGTACATGGACACCAAGATCCCTCTGCTCTTCCACACTACCAAGTAGTCTACCATTAGCCCAGTAATCCATCTTTTTATTACTCTTACCAAAGTGAATCACTTCACACTTAGCTACATTGAACATAGGGTCTGGAACACAGTGCCTGAGAGTGTGGGGTAGTACGGGTTAATCCAGGGGTTAGGGGATTCTATTTATTCAATTCTCTTTTATTAAAAGTTACAATTGAATATGTGCATGTAACCCTACTGGGCAATGCATACAAGATCATAATATACTCTGTTTTCTAAGATAAACTCAGTTTTAGCACATTTTTCTTTGGAAATTCACTGGTGATTGGGATAAAGGTGGAGATTCTTGTTTTCAACATTTTGTGTTGGTATAACTTGCAGTTTGAACATTTTTGAAGGTGATGAGTTTCACTGTCATTGAAATCAAGGCAACACTTGACTGAATGTGGCATTAAGGAGCCCCTGCACAGTTGAACTTTATATGAATTCAGAAAACTTCTACTTGTTAGTCTTAGTGAGCACAAAGGAAAATGGGTGTGATTGTTGGTCAGTCATCTTTGCTTTTAGGCTATCATTGCAGAGTTTCTCAGGTTAGATTCTGAGACCTAACCACCTTCACCCCACCATAAAGCCAACACAAGGGCTGGAAGAAGTTTAAATTCCTTTTCCTTTATACTGAATCAGTTGTGAAATTTAAACTGTCTACTTTTGAGTACTGCCGATCTCTTAGGCACCTTCTGCTTATCCCTTTTCACCCCGTCCAATATCACTACTATCTCTTGCGTTACTCCCTAAATTGGGAGCATTATCTTCTTTGGATACTGATGCAAATTAACCACTTACTATTTCAGCTGTGACTTTGCCTCCAAAATATAAACTCTGTTTAGATCATCAATTGCCCTCAAACTTCTTTGAAACAAAATAAAATTACTATTGTTATGACCCCAGATGATACTACTGGACCATGTAGATCCTAGAATGATATTTGACTTGATAAATTATACATATACTTTTATTGTGGCAGTTTTTTTGTTGTTGTAATATCAGAGCGAATGACTGCAGACTTGGTTTTAACAATAAAACAGGTTTATTAGGCAAACAAAATAAAAATAACCTAAAATAAGCTCTAAAAGTAATACATAATTTGAAAGATTTCAAAACACTGCAAAACAAAATTCTAACACAATCACTTTACAGTTAATCAAAATCCAAAGAAATATTTCTTTGCTTATTAAATCTGTAGACTTAATTTAACTGCTGTTTCTCTGTTTGACCTGTGAGCTGAGGTCTTTTCCCTTGACTATTCACAAGCTGACAGTTTAGACTTTCTCAGTTTTTAAATAATCTGTAGAGTTTTAAGCAAACACTCCTGATCTGAAAGTTTCAAAACTATACACTTTCACCTCGGTAACTTATTTCCTTAATTGCTCCGAACAATATCCTTTTTTAAAGATAGATTTTTATTGTATCTGATTTCATTTATGTCTTGTTTGGACTGAATCCAAAAGCTATTGAACTAAGTTTTAAAATCTTGCTCATTGTAGATTCTGCTATATCTAATGACTTAAATATTTACTCTTTCCTATCACAAACTCAAAGACTACCAACAAATCTTCATACACACTCTAGGAGGCTTGAAGTCTCCTACTGTTTGACATATACTAGTTTAAAGTCACTGTTCCAGACGGGCTAGCTGACTAACTCATTTTTAAACCCCTTCACAAAACTGAACTGTTTTTCACACGTCACAGGTTTTATGAAATCACACCTTTCATACTATATATGCAGTTCCATTTTAGATATATCTATCTTAAATGCTAATTCATTAATTTTTTTTTGGATTTCTATTTTACATTCTTTAGTCAACTTGATTCTTTACTGTATTGTGAACATTAAATTGTTGTAAGCTGCCCCTTTTCTTTTTAATCTCTATGCAAGTTATGCAAGAAAACTCCTGTGGATTTTCTGATTCTAGCTAAATCCATTATTAGCCATTGTGATTGGACTAGCTGACTTAAATTTTAGCTTTCTTGATCTCCATGAATCTTTTTGAATCAAAATGATGCATATATATCCAGTAGATTCAGATACCTACATTTAAGTTATACACTCAACCTCTTGGCCTTTGTTGAGCAGATACATAAAATTACTGTTTTTATAGTTGTTGAAAATAGAAACATTTTTGTCAATGTTTTTCATCTTGCACTCATCAGGAAATTTGCAAATATCCAATGTAAAGGGGAACAATTTACAAATTTTATGTTGCGTGGAGCCAGTTAGCCTTGATAGCTGGACAGTTGGTTTGTAATGCAGGGTGATGCCAAAAGCATGGGTACAATTTCTACACCAGCTGAAGTTACCATGAAGGTCCTGCCTTCTCAGCTTTGCCCCTTGCCTTAGGCATGGTGACCCTAAAGTTTAATTTATCACCAATTGTCTCTTTAGTGAGAGAGCACTCCTGTAGTCCTCTGTAATTAGAACATAGAACATTACAGTACAGTACAGGCCCTTTGGCGGCCTATGGAACCAATATGAAGCCCATCTAACCTACGCTATTCCATTCATGTCCATATGTCTATCCAATGACCATTTAACCGCCCTTAAAGTTGGTTACAGGCAGTGTGTTCCACACCCCTACTACTCTCTGACTAAAGAAACTAACTCTGACAACTGTCCTATATCTATCACCCCTCAATTTAAAGCTATGAGCCCCTTGTGCTAGCTATAGCCATCTGAGGATCTCACTGTCCAACTTGTCTAACCCTCTGATCATCTTGTATGTCTCAATTAAGTCGTCTCTCCACCTTCTCTCTCATGAAAACACCCTCCAGTTCCTCAGCCTTTCCTTGTAAGACCTTCCCTCCATAGCAGGCAACATCCTAGTAAAACTCCTTTGAACCCTTTCCAAAGCTTCACATTCTTCGTAAAATGTGGTGACCAAAACAGTATACAATACTCCAAATGTGCCTGCACCAGAGTTTTGTACAGCTGCAGCATGATATCATAGTTCCAAAACTCAAGCCCTCTACCAATAAAAGTTAACTCAGCATATGCCGCCTTAACAACCCTGTCAACCTGGGTGGCAACTTTCAAGGATCTATGTACCTGGACACTGAGGTCTCTCATCTACACTACCACGAATCTTTCCATTAGCCCAGTACTCTGCATTCCTGTTGCTGTTTCCAAAGTGAATCAACTCACATTTTTCTGCATTAAACTCCTTTGGTCACTTCTCAGCCCAGCTCTGCAGCTTATCTATGTCTCTCTGTAACCTACAACATCCTTCGTCACTATCCATAACTCTGCCGACCTTAATGTCATCCACAAATTTACTAACTCACCCTTCTATGCCTTCCAGGTCATTTATATAAATGACAAACAACAATTTTCCAAAGCAGATCTTTGTGATATTGCACTAGTAACTGAACTCCATGATGAATATTACCCATCAAACACCACCCTCTGTCTTTCAGCTAGCTAATTTCTGATCCAAACTGCTAAATCACTCTCAATCCCATGCCTCCATGTTTTGTGTAATAGTCTACCATGGGGAACCTTATCAAACTGCTTATTGAAATTCATATACACCACATCAACTGCTTTAACCGCATCCACCTGTTTGGTCAGCTTCTCAAAGAACTCTAAGGTTTGTGAGGCACAATCTACCCTTCACAAAACCATGTTGATTATCCTGAATCAACTCATTCTTCTCTAGATGATTATAAATCCTATCTCTTATAAACTTTTCCAACACTTTGCCCACAATTATGGCAACTTTAACTTTCCCTTGTACTGTATGGGAATAGTATAATTGTTGGCAAGTGGACTCTGGCAGAGATTTGATGTTGAGAATGCAACAGTTAGATGATGACTGACCATTAACAACCAACCTTTTTAAATAATTAAACCAGGAATATTGATTGGTTCACTCCTGATGACAACACTTTGACTAGAGGATGTACCTGTTATGATGTTAAAGGCGCATACTGTATCTTTGAGAGAGAGAGAGAGAGAATGCTGTTCTGAACTGAAAGATTACACTGACCTGTGTATGCGACTGGATGGCAGTCCCAGAATGTACTGAAAAATTGAAAATGTGTAACATTTGGCTGTGAAATGGATCAGTGAGTTTTGGTTGCTATTTTGACAGCAATTTGAATTTAACTAATCAGTTTAAATTATGCCGCAGGATACTAAACCCATTCAAATTTGAATTTTTTGTTTTGACAACATTGAACTAATGATACGATCCAATGTTGCGGGTACACGAATGCAGACATTTTGAAAATTGGCCAGAGAGCAACTGCCTTCGAAAAAGAAATTGCCAGAGAGTTAAAGGTCCATCTAACATTGTGTTCTCAAAGAGCACAATGTTCTGGGGTTTGCCTTCATGTTGTAACACCTGTTTCAACTTGGCAAAATAGGTGACTGACATTTTGTGTACATGTTCTTAACAGTGCCCTGTGTGGTAATATGTGTAGCTTCCACTATGTGCAAATGTGTCACCAGTTTTGCTGGCGAGTTTTGAGGAAAATTTGTAGCTCAGGTTGAGATTCTGGATGTAAGTTTGCTTGCTGACCTGGAAGGTTCATTGGCACTAAAGAGGAGGAAAACAATAACAAACTGTCATTCCTAGATGTCACATTAGAGCGAACAGCCAATGGAAAACAACACATATGGACCAAATATTGAACTACAGAAGCAATTGTCCCAATATCCACAAACGAAGCTGCATCAGAACATTATTTCAATGAGCCACCATACCCTGTAGCACAGAGGAACTATGCAGAGCAGAAGAAAGTCACTTATACAGTGTATTCAAAAAGAATGAGTACCCAATGAACACTGTCTGCTGATTTCTCTGCAACAAACCCCAACAAGCAGACAAAATGTGTCCAGAAACCCTTGACACTCTCCCCTACAACAAAGACATCTCTGAAGTGACTGCCAGACTCCTCGGACCCCTTGGCATCATGGTAACCCACAAACCATAGGTTACCTCTGACAAGCCAAACAGACACATGCAGGAGAATTCCTAGAAGCATGGCATTCCAACCAGAACTCTATCAACAAACACATTGTCTTGGACCCCACTTCCCACCCCCTGAGAAAGAGAACAGGAAATGACATTACCAACACAAATATATAAATAGAAAGCAGGAATTGTCAGTGCTTCATCTGGAGGCTCACTGAAGATGTTACCTAGTATGGTGACAAAATATCTGAAAATGAACCTTCAAGCTCAGTGAGCAAACCTACATCCACAAGTTTTGCTGTATACCATGCAAAATAATAAGTAGGCTATGGCCACAACTTTCAATCCAGAAAGGTGCTCATGTAAGAAACTATGTGCATTATTATACAAACTGTTCAGAACAGACAGAATATGTGTGCACATTCTCCCATTTCAATTTAACAAATGGGCAACAGTGATTCTCTGGTTCATCCCTAAAGACAATGCCTTGATCAATTAGTGTCAAACTGACAGGTTTAAATTTAAACAGACCTTGGCAGTAACTGTCAGTCATCTAATTGATGCATTCTCCCTGGCAATGCTTCTATTGATAGTGCATGTCTCAACAGACCAATGTACTTTTCTCATATGGTATGAAGTGTTTTCCTTTTCATTGATATTGTTGAGATGTTCTGACGAGAGCATGAAAACAATCTTTGACCCAATGCACCATTTTTCAGCAATAAAGCTAATTACTACATAAAGGAGATTGACCAATCAGACTTTTCTTTCTTAGTGACATTTTAGAAAAGGTAACTTGTATGATTTTGATCACCTCCAACAGCCATGTTAGCATCCCTGACAAACTGGTAAATTATACATCAGTATCTTTGAATGCTTGTTTTCGTTTGCCCCCAACATCTTAGATTTCTATTAAGTTAGCTTCTCAAGCTTTTTTAAAAAAAATCACTAATGGGACATAGATGCCACTGTCTGGGCCAGCATTTTATTGCCAGTCTTAGTTGTCCTTGAGAAGGTGATAATGAGCTGCCATCCTGCTACTCTACGATCCATATGCTATAGGTAGAACCACAAAAGGAGGTGGGGGGAGAGGGAGCGATGACACTGAAGGAATGGAGGTAGGGTTAGATGGGGAGTGGCTTGGAAAGGAACTTGCAGGTGGTATTGTATCCTTCTAGATGGTTGTGTGTTTGGAAGGTGCTGTCCCAGTACCTTTTGATGAATTTCTGCAGTTCAACTTGTAGATTGTACACTGCTACTACTGAGTGTCGATGGTGGAGTGAGTGGATATTTGTGAATGTAGTGCCAATAGAATGGGCTGCTTTGTCCTTTATGATGTCAAACTACTTGTGATGTTGGACCTGCACTTATCCAAGCAAGTGGGGAATATTCCATTACACTTCTAACTTGTGCCTTTTGTAGATTGAGGACAGGCTTTGGGGAGTCAGGAAGTGAGTTATTCTCTGCAGTATTCATAGCCTCTGGCTTGGTCATATAGCCACTGTATTTCTAAGGTGAGTCCAGTTCAGCTTATGGTCAATGATGACCCCCAGGATATTGATACAGAAAATCAGTGATGGTAGAACTTCCAAATATCAAGGGGCAGTAATTAGACGGTCTCTTTTATTGGAGATGATCATAGCCTGGTAATTATGGGACAAGAATGTTATTTGCCACTTTTCAGACCATGGTCTAAGTCTTGCTACATTTGTTCATGGCTCCTCCGATACTGAAGTGGTCTATGAATTGTGCTAAACATTGTGCTGGCATCAGCAATAACCCTACCTCCAACCTTTAATAATGAAGGAAAAGTCATCGATGAAGCAGCTTAAGGTGGTTGAACCTAGGAGACTATACTGAGGAAGTCCTGCAGAGATGCCATGGAGCTGAGATAACCGATCTTTGACAACCACACTATCTTTCTATGTGCCAAGCGTCACTCCAATCAGAGGAGAATTTCCCCAATTTTCATTGTTTTGTTAGGACTCCTTGATGACACACTATCAAATGTGGCTTGAGATCAGGGGCTGTCTGTTTCACTTTACCCCTGGAATTCATCTCTAGATGGCAAGTACTGAGTAGCCCTGGCAGAACCCAAAGTGGAGGCCAGTGGGCAGGTTGTTGCTGAGCAGGTGCTGCTGCATAGCACTGTTGATGACCCCCTCCATCAACAGTGATTGGGAATAGACTGGGGTGATAACTTGCTGGGTTGGATCATCTATGTTTTGTGTATTCCACATTGTCAGCTGGATGCCAGATTGTATTTATACTGGAATAGTTTGGCTAGAGGTGTGGCAAGTTCTGGAGCACAAGTCTTTAGTAGTAATGCTGGTCTGTTGTCAAGGTCAATGGACTTTGCAGTATCCAATGCCTCCAATTATATCTTAATATCACTGAGTGAATTGAAATGGCTGAAGACTGGTGTCTGTGATGCTGGGGATCTCTGGAGGATGCCGCAATGGATCATATTCTTGGCACTACTGGCTGAATGCTATTGTGAATCATTCAGCTTTGTTTTTTTATGGTCTGTCCCATCTTTGTGGGTGAGGATATTTGTGGAGGCTCCTCCACTATTAATTGTTCACCACTTTTCATGACTGGATGTGGGAGGAGTATGGAATTTAGATCTGATCAGTTGGTTATGGGATCATTTGGCTTTGAAGTACAGGAGCCACATACTTATCTCGTGTGATTTTGAGTTATCTATGTCACTGCAGAACCTATGTAAATCATAGAATCCTTGTAGTGTGCAAGCAGGCCTTTCAGCCTATTGAATCCTCACTGACCCTCTAAAGAGAATTCCAGCCAGACCATTTCTCCTACCCTATCCCTGAACTCTGCATTTCCTATGGTTAATCCACATGACCTGCACATCCCTGACACTATGGGCAATTAAGCATGGCCAATCCACCTAAACTGCACGTGTGGTTTGTTGCTTTTCTGCTGTTTTTCACAAGTTAATCTTCAAGACTGTACACAAATAATTTGACTGAAAAATTCCTAAGGGCAATTAAAAATTCAGTTTCTCATTTTATTTTAAAAGAAACTTTTATTACAAGCATTATTCAAATTTTCATCATTTTCCTAATGAGGTTGGCTTCCTTTTTACGCAAATGCACTCCTTCTATAACCTGGAGGTAGTGTTTGAACAATTTATAGCCAAATAGCAACTGCTTATGTTTCCTACACTTAGTTTGACTCCTGCTCTTTCTTTTTTGCTCTCTTTCATTCTGAGGATACAATTAAGACAAATTAACGGTACAATTCACCAAAAGACTAATAAAGAAGGCAGAGAAACAGAGGTAATTCATTCATTATTTTAAACTGTCAACTCTCAGGGGTAGAGTCTGGAAATTGGACCTTTATTATTCTCAAAATCATCACACATGATGTAAAGATGTTGAAACAAGTACACATAATTCCCCAGTTTACCTGATTTTCAGATCCAAGGACCAGGATTTTGTACTTAACAAGAATTACTATTTATTCCAAGAAAGTTGACTTTTTGCTACAAGTGAATAGTTATAAACTGCTGGCATATCATAATACAAATCAACCTTTTAATCCCCTTACAAACACATACACTGCAAATGAAAGTTGGAAGGCAATTCAGTGGTTCCCTTTCATAAGGTACTGAGATGATTCCATGATCCATATGCTGGTCAGAATGTTGTTTTTCAGTTTTGTCTTCAGATGCTTCCACTGGCTTGCAAGAAATATAAGGTGGTTAGTTTTCTTTTAACAGATATCTTTAGCAGTTAAAGTCACAGCTTAAACCAATTCATTTTTCCTTTTAGTTGGTTTTCTTCAGGTTTAAAATGGGTTTGACTGCAGAGAAAAGAGACAGCTTCTGTGCCGGTGGAGATCAAAATACTTCCCACTATACCTTGTTCCCAGCCCCAAGCTGCTCATATCTGAGAACCAATCACACAGTTGTTGACAGGCAAATGGCGTTTGTCATCAAAAACGTCTCACTAGTCCATAGACCAATCAACTTGTTGCCATGGAGCTTCATCAGTGCATAGAACTTCTTGGTTCCAATTCATCTCTAACCACTCCAATTATTACTTGTTCAAACAAATGTTTGCTCAATTTTTGCCATATGTCAGCTTGCTTGCTTTTCAAAACATGCAGCAATTCTTTAAACACTCTTTTTTAAAAAAAAGTTTTCATTTCAATCCACAATTTTAAAAAGTGCAGAAACAAAAAAAATACTGTCTTTACAAATTATTTTTATTTGTATATAATTTGTTTATTCATAACAAAACTAATAACTTTATTAAAATGGACTTAAGTATTGACATTTTTCCGTAGTACTAGTTAAACAATGACCAGCTGCAAGACATAGGCACTGTATCACCACCTATTGTCTAAAAGGTATGATTGTAGTGTGTAAAATTTACTTGGGCAGTTTTCATTAAAAGTGTGGCAATGAAAATTTAGAATGAAAAAATGTTGATGTAGTGTTTCATTAAAGATCTATCTTGTTACTTTTTGTAAGAAGACTTTTTTTTGGGAGCGATGCAAATGACTGAATTTGCGAAGCATACATTTGAAACAACTTCTGTTTACTTCATTTTTATTAATTTCCTGACTCGGCCATGGCTGGAAAAACTGAGGTTCACTTTTCTTGAACTTTAGTTATGAGGATCAATTGGAGATGCTGGAGACTGTGTTCTTGGAGAACAGGCAACAAAGAAGATCTGATTTGAAGTTTTCAACATAGTGACCAGGTTGCCTAGAATAGATAGGGGAAAACTGTTCTTACTTACAAAAGGGTGTATATTTAAAACCATCTGCAATAGAAGCAAGGGTGAAGGGAGAAATGTTTTCACTCAGCAAGTACTTAGTGTGTGGAATGCACTGCCTGGAAATATGGTCAGGCATGTTAAATTGAGACATTCAAGAGGCCATTGGATGATGATTTGGATAAAAATGTACAAGAATAGAAGATTGGCATGAAATAATGATCATTTAACCGGTGCAGCCAGAAGAGGCAGCCAATGCCCTACTGCACTCTAACCCTTCTATAATACTGTATATACTATAGCGAAGGTTCTCCTGTAAAGTGTTTACCCTATTCCAGATTTTTTTCTCATGATTAGAAAAAACGGCAATATGTATCCATGTCCGGCTGGTATGAGACTTGAACTATGAAGTTGTCTCCCGATGCACTTGCTACTACCGCATCATCTGGTTACTTTTGCAGTATGTAGTCAATTCATTTAACTGCGTAGGCCATTTTACATTTATCTGCAAATAGCCACATCTATCCAGGCAAATAAAGTATGTTTGATCACTGTCTTCACGTACACTTTGTAAGTGATGGAAAAACACAGGGGACTCAGAAGAGGAATTTATAACTTCTGGCCTGCTTGAGCATTTTTCTTGGTGAGTGGTTCATTTCAGGATCTGGTCAATTCTGGGAAGTTATTGATGGGTTTCTTGTTAATGGTAATTCCACTGAAATTTAAAGAAAGCTGGTCCCTCTTATGCTCTCTCTTATTGAAGCTTGTTATTGCCAGAGACTTAAGTGGCAATTAATATTCCAGCTCCTCTTCCACCAATCAAGTGGCCAATTGGTCCTGGATGGTATTAGTGTTGCACTCATCCAGGCAAACAGGAAACACTCCTCCTTTTTGTGCCTTGTGGATTTTGCAGAGTCAGGAGATCAGCCACTTGCTACAGAATAGCCAGTCAATGACCTGCTCTTGCAGCTATGGTATATTTATTACTGGTACAGTTATGTTCTTACACAACTGAGATCCCCAACCCTGATCATGATGGTGAGGGATTCAATAACTGTAATTAAGGGGTTGTGGACAGATTCTTTCTTATTGGAAATGGTCATTGCTTAACGTTTGTGTAGCATAAATTTTTCTTGCATTTATGGCTGAAGACTGATTTATTGTCTATTTCTTTTTGTGTATGTATGAATAGATTGCTTTATTAGCTGAGGAAGTAGAGATGGTACTGAATACAATGCAATAATCAGCAAACATTACTGTTTCTGATCTTTATTACAGAGGAAAGGTCATTGAAGCAGCTGAAAATGAACAGGCCTAAAATGCTACCCTGAGGAATTCCTTTAGTGATATTCTATGGCAGAACTTGTTGATCTCCACTAACCACAACCATTTTCCTTTTTTGTTCTCGTCATGATTCCAAACATTTGTGATTTAATCTCCTGCTGCTTAGTGCATTTAATTTCCTTTGATGATACAGTGACTGTCCTTAGCACAAAGATAGCATTTATTTGACAATAGCATCAAGGAGCCCTAGGAAAAACTCAAGTCAATGGGATTTGAGGAAAAACCTCCACTCGCTGGAGTTTTACCTAGTAGAAAAGAAGATTGACTTCCAAAACCACATCAATCAGCTCAGTTCCAGAATATCACTGTAGATGTTCTTCAGGGTATAACCCAAGGCCCAGCTGTTTTCAATGACCTTCCCTCCATTACAGGGTCAGAAGTGGGGATGCTTGCAGATGATTTTGCAATGTTCACCACTATTTGTGGTGACTCAGACACTGAAGCAGTCTGTGTTCACATGCAGCAAGGCCTGGACAGCATCCAAGCTTGGACTGGTAGGTGGCAAATAATATTTGTGTCCTACAAGTAGCAGGCAATAACCATTTTCAACAAGACAGAATTTAACCATCTCCACTTGACATTCAATAGTATTACCATCAAATGCATGGAGTTACTGTTGACCAGAAACTGAACTAGACCAGCCATATAAATACTGAAGCTACAAGAACATGTCAGAGGCTAATCCTGTGGTGACTAACTTGCCTCCTTTTCTTCTCAAAGCCTTGTCCACCTTTTACAAGACGCAAGTGAAGAATGTGATGGAATACCCTCCACTTGCCTAGATGAATCTGGCTTCAATGACAATTTAAACTTGAACCATCTGGGACAAAACAGCGCACTTGGTAGATGGGGTTCCAATCATCTTCAATATTCACTCTTCCCACCACCAATGTGCAATGGCAGCAACATGTATGATCTACAAGATTCATTGCAGCAACTCACCAAGGCGTCTTTGACGGCACTTTCCAAGTCCGTCACGTCTACTGCTTAGAAGGACAAGGACAGCAAATGCATGGGAACACAATATGCAAGATCCATTTCAAGCAATCCACCATCCTGACTTGAGAGAAACTGTTGTTCCTTCACTGTTACTGAGTCAAAATCCTGAAATTTCCTAGCAATACTGCGTGGATGTTCCTGACCCCAAAGGACTGCCACAATTCGATAAGGTAGCTCACTGCCACCACCTTGTGGGCAATTATAGGTAGGCAATAATGCTGCTCTTGCCAGCGACACCCACATCCTATGTATTTTTTTCAGATCATACTGTAAAATACTGCCTTAAAGTTGTGGGTCATTATTCTTGTCTCACCGCTATTTAAACTTGTTTTGTCTGTGTTTGGACCAAGGCTTTAATAAGATTTGGACCAGACTAGACCTGACAGAATGTGAATCCAAAATGTTATGGTTGCTCAGCGCTGCTTGATAGCACTATTCATTGACTCCATCTTCCATTACATCGATGTGGCAATAATTGGTTGCATTGTATTTGTCCTGCTTTCTACGGACCAGACATTCCTGAATCATATAACGGTGACTGGCAGACATCACTGTTGCTGTATGGGAATAACTTGGCTAGGAACAGGGCTAGTTCTGGAACATAACCTCTCAATTGTGTAGTTCTGAAGACTTGACATAATCTGTAGACTTTAGCTGTTTCTTAGCAATAAATGGAATGAATTAAATTTGGCTGTAATTTGCCGTTTGTGTTCCTGAGGACTTCTGATATATCTATGTTAAGACATGAATAACTTGCTTGGCACTTTTGGGTGAAGAGAGTTTCAAACACTGCAGCCAAAACGTTTGTACCTGAAGTGCTAGCTTCACCATCAGTGAATGGGGAAATATTTGTGGAACCACCTTCTCTGGTTACTTGTTTAAATTGTTACTGCCATCTATAATTGAATAAGGCAAGACTGTAGAACTTCGATCTGACTTGTTAATTATAGGACTCCTCCTTGACAGCAACCACATGGTAGGATGGAATATAAAGGAAAAATAATGGGAGCTTGTCAAAAACATACAATGATAATCGTGGAAGATTTTAAACTACATTTATTGACAGAAAAATCAGATAGCCTTAAGGTAGCTATCACAAAGCTAGTCCTTTTGTTTTCTAAAAGCTGTTCCTTGGCTCAAGGAGACTCTATCGTTGATTTTTCTTTTCAGGGGGGCAATAAACTGAGCCAGACTCTGATCAGTCTGGTTCGGTACAGAGATGAAAGGGATTTTGAGAGGCCTTTTGTGTATACGTGAACAGGTAAGACTTCAGGCTAAAGTGGTCATATTTTAGAAGTGACCTGTATAATGAGAGTGGCCAGCTCTTTGAGCTGAGCAGTTTTAGTTCAGTCTTGAACTGTTTGGAACTTCAGGGAGCTGTGTGGAAACCCTCTCTCTCTTTTCTGCCCTTCAACTTCAACCTGTAAGCATGTGTTCCATTTATACTGATTTTTAAAGGGAGTTTGCTTATTGGGACTGTTGTGTATATTCAGAACAGCATAATTAAGTCTGGTTGGATAGGTTGGGTTCAGTAGGAGTTCTTCGTTCTTTGTGTTTCATTGTGTAATTTTGTAAATAAATTTATTGTCTGTTTTAAAATCTAGTAGTCAATTTGGCTATCTTACTCCTGAGTTTTAGGAACTTTCTTCGAGTAGAGGCAGAATCTTTGAATATTTTTAAAGCAGATTCTTAAGCATGGAGTTGAAAGATTATCAAGGCGAAGCAGGAATTTAGAGATGTACAGCACTGAAATAGACACTTCAGTCCAACTTGTCCATGCTGACCAGATATCCCAACCTAATCTAGTTTGCCAGCACTTGGCCCATATCCCTCTAAAGCCTTCCTATTCGTATAATCATACAGATGCCTTTAAAATGCTGCAATTGTACTAGCCTCCACCACTTTTTTTGGCAGCTCATTCCATACCCACACCACCCTCCGTGTGAAAAAGTTGCCCTTTACTTGCCTTTTATATCTCTTCCCCCTCTCCCTCTAAACCTATTCCCTCTAGTTATGGACACATTAGATGATGTGTGTGGAGGTGCAGGAAATTCTCTACCGGATGTGGAAGGATCCTTAGGGGCCTTAGATGAGGGGGAAGGTGTGGGTGCAGGTTTACACTTCCTGCAGGGGGAAGGGAAGATACCAGGAGTGGGGAGGGGTGGGGGGGGGGAGTTGTTGGGGGCATGGACCTAATAAGGGAGTCACAGAGGGAATGGTCTATGTAGAATGCAGATAGGGGTGGGAGAGGAATGTATCTCTGGTGATGGGGTCTGTTTTTAGGTGGCAGCAATAGCAGAGGACAATGCATTGTATCTGGAGGTTGGTGAGGTGGAAGGTGAGGACCAGGGATGTTCAGTCTTGCGATTGGAGGGGTGGGGTTCAAGGACGGAACTGTGCTGGAGGGCATCGTTGAGCATGTGGGAGGGGAAATTGCAGTCCTTGCAGAAGGAGAGTCATTTGGAATATTCTACGATGGAATTGGTTCTCCTGGGAGCAGATGCAGTGGAGGTGGAGGAGTTGGGAGTAACGGATAGCATTTTTACAGGCAGAAGGTTGGGAGGAGGTGTAGTCCAGGTTGCTGTGGGAGTCGGTGGGTTTGAAGTAGTTGTCCATGTTGAGCCAATCGCCGGGAATGGAGATGGAGAGGTCCAGGAAGGGGAGGGAGGTGTCCGAGATGGTCCAGGTGAACTTGATGTCAGGGTGAAAGGTGTTCGTGAAGTTGATGAACTGTTCAACCTCCTGTTGGAGCACCAGGTGGCTCTGATACATCATCAATGTGGTGGAGGAAAAGGTGGGGAATGGTGCCAGTGTAAGTGTGGAAGATGGACTGTTCCATGTACCTGACAAAGAGGCAGGCATAGCTGGAGCCCATGAGGGTGCCCATGGCTACCCCTTTGGTTTGGAGGAAATGGGAGGATTTGAAGGAGAAATTGTTGAAGATAAGGACCAGTTCAGCCAATCGAATGGTGGCCCTTACCACTGAAGTGTAAAACCTGCACCCACACTTTCCCTCTCATCCAAGGTCCCAAAGGATCCTTCCACATCTGGCAGAAATTTCCGTGCCCCTCCACACACACCATCTACTGTGTCCATTGCTCCTGATGTGGTCTCCTGTACATTGGGGAGACAGGACACCAGCTTGTGGAATGTTTCAGAGAACATCTTTGGAACACAAGAACTAAACAACCCTACTGCCCTGTGGCCAAACATTTCAACTCCTCCTCCCATTTGGCCAGAACATGCAAGTCCTGGGCCGCCTCCACTGCCAGGTTCTAGCCATCCAACACCTAGAGGAAGAATGCCTTATCTTTTGCCTAGGGACCCTCCAACCACAAGGGATCAATATTGATTTTTACCAGTTTCCTCATCTCCTCTCCACCCACCTTATCCCCTACCCAACCCTCCAACTTGACATTGACAGATAGGACAGATTAAGAGGGCCATGTTCTTTCCCACCTATCCACTCCCATCTATCACTATCACCATCACCCTCAACCCCCACCTCCATCTACCTATTACGTTCCCAGGTACCTTCCCTTCAGCCCCATCCCCCTCCCATTTTATCTCTCAGCCCCCTTGGGCCTCCCTCACACTCCTGATGAAGAGCTTATGCTTGAAATGTCAACTCTCCTGCTCCTCAGATGCTCCCTGACTGGCTGTCCTTTTCCAGCACCACACGTTTTAACTCTGATCCCCAGCATCTGCAGTCCTCACTTTCTCTGCTCAGAACTGTACACAGTACTTCAAAAGTGGCCTCACCAACATCTTGTACAACCACAATTTGACATGCCAACTCCTAAACTCAATTGTTTTAGCAATGAAGGCAAGTTTGCCAAACACCGCCTCAACCACCCTGTCTACTGCCTGTGATGCAATTTTCAATGAACTATGTACCTGAACCTCTAGGTCTCTGTTCTGCAACTCTCCCCAGGGCCCTATCATTTATTGTGTAAATCCTGCCCTTGTTCATCTGACCTAAATGTCGACTCACATTTATTGAAATTAAACTCCATTTGCCACTTCTTAGCCCAATTGATCAAGATCCCATTGTAATCTTAGGTAACCTTCCTTACTGTCTACTATACCTTCACTTTTGGTGTCATCTGCAAACTTCCTATACTCTCATCCAAAAAGTTTATATAAATGACAAACAAAATTGTCCAATCCCTGTGGAATACTCTGAACATATGCCTCCAATCCAAATAACAACTCTCCATCACCATCCTCTGACCCCAATGCCACTTATGATGATAGATATTGCAGTCCTTCACTCAAGAATACTGAATTTTACATCATTCTTGATGACTTGATGTGTTCAATGTGGAGAAAGTGATTCAACAGCCAAGTAAACAGAGTGGATGGTAATCTGAAGATTTCCTTGCCCAGTTGACCTGATGTTGAGACATATCATGGGGCCTGCCAGAGTCATGTTTCTTCTCCCCTGTGCAACACTGTTCTGTCACTTTTGAAACACCTGTCCCACTGGTTAGACATATCTAAGATATGGAATTTTGGGACAGTGAGTGTAAGATGTGATTCTGTGCATATGAATTGGGCTGCTGCTTATCTAATTAATACTTGGTTGGAAACAAAAAAAAAGCTGCAGATGATGGAATCCAAAATAGACGGACAGGAGGCTGGAAGAACACAGTGAGCCAACAGCATCAGGAGTTGGAGAAGTCGATGTTTCCAGTGTAACCCACAGCAGTTCAAATTTTGGCATCATACGTGATAATGAAGAAAACTTTTTGTGGTATTGGGGCAAAGGGAAAAGAGATTATTGAAGATGTGCTACAAGTCAGGTGTATGTACATATGTGTGAATTGCTACTGCACTCTCTCAATTCTCCCAAAATTAAGCAACAGTGAGTAGTAGTGGCTTGGATTTTCTTCTGCTGGCTTAATGATTAAGTGTCCTGCATTGCGTAGTATTGATGTAATTATTCTTGGCCTGTAGAAGGTAAATGTAGGCTAATATTTCCATTTCTGACCTTTTATCATCATTGTGGACATGAGGGGCACCATGACTGGAATAACTGGAAAAGCTGTTGACCAACCAGCAGGAGTGTGTGATCTCCTAATAGAATCATATAAGTGACAGCACTTGTACAAAATTGGATGAAGGGGACAAGATGTGAACAGAATTAAAAACAAAAATCTGCATTATCTTTGTAATCCAATTCGAATCTAAACCAATTATTCACCTTTTGATTTCTTTTAAGTCAGAGTATTTTGTTCTTTAAAAGGAGCTGAGATGAGGGCTGCACTAGGGGAGCGGTCAAAGTAATGTTTGTTTGGAAACTGGGTGGAGATGAGGGTGTGATTGAACAAATCATCAGCTGCAAAAATGAGGCTAGAGTTGGAATTTTGAAAGTCAGTGAACTGGGGTATAGACTTTTGCAAGGAACAAAAACACAAAGTTGTGTTGTGATATGGATAAAAGAGGCAGATGGTGCATTTTAAAGTAATTGGAGAGGACCTTATTAATAGAATGGCACTCTAAAGAAAGAATGAAAATTTTCTGTAATTAATTCCTACACATTTTCTTTTTATAAAAGGTTACAGCACATTGCAATTTGGCCTGTCATTTTTATGCTGGTTCTCTGGAAGATAATTTAACTTGTGCCATTCACTGTCCTTTTTCCCATAGCTTTGTAATTCCTGCTCCCCGAGATGATGATTCAATTCCCTTTTGGAAAAAAATGATTTGAATACACTCCGACATATTCTTTGGTGCTTCATTCCATATTCTAAATATAACTTCATCTGGTGATCTCTTCCCCCACCTCCCCTTCCCCTAGTCCCCATTCCCAGCCCTGCACAGCTCGCTTTTACCTCCATCCAAAAATCCACAAACAGGACTGTCCTGGCATTGTTTCATGGGGACATGGGTACTGCATGGGCTCCAGTTATGCTTGTCTTTGTGTGGTTCCTTGCAACATTCCTTGTTCCAGTCTTATTCTGGCACCCACCCACAAATCAGTCTCCAATATATAAATGATATCACCATTGCTGATTCCCACCCTTGCCCAGAATTGGAAAAGTTAATCGATTTTGCTTCTGATTTCACTGTTTTGGGAGAAATCTCTCTTTCACCTGGTCTGTCTCTGATTTCTCAATTCCATTCCTCAACATCTGTTTCCATTTCTGGGAATACAGTGGCCACTCATATCCACTATCAACCCACCAACTTCCACATCCTTGCATCCTGTAAAGACTCCATTCTATTTGCCCAGTTCCTCTGTCTCTTTTGCATCTATTCTGAGGCCAACTTCGACAAGGGAGCTTCTGAAATGTCCACCTTCTCCCTCAACCAAGGATTCCCCAGCACTGTTGTCAACAAGGCCCTCAACTGGGTGCTACCCATCCTCTGTACTACTTCTGCCTTCACCACCCCCCCACCCTTTCCTCTTGCAACAATGACAGGGTTCTCCTTGTCCTTACCTACTATCACACCAGTATCCACATCCAAATGATCATCAGCCAACATTTCCACCATCTCCAGCAGATCTGTGCAGAGGCAGGACACATGTACAAGGCCTGCCCAAGACGAGGGGCTGCCACCTACGCACAGATGACCGGAGGTGGCAATGCGAGCCGTGGACCGCAAAAGGCCAGGAAGGTACCACAAACCAGCAGGGAAACGGTGTCTGGGGGCACCTAGAAGGAAGGACTGGCTGGAGCGAAGCAGACTGCAGCCAGCAGTAAAATGCAGCAGCCAATCCAAGCTCCCACAGGACAGACAGAGGAAATGGAAGAGGAGTGAACCAAGGAGGCAGAGGAGTGGATTCCTGTTTTAAAAAAAAAAGAACAGGAAGAGGAAACCTCGCCAGGCCCCTAAAGCCACCCAGCAATGGGGGAAACAACACCTGCACGAGGAGGATACAGGCAGCTCTTTGGATGGTGAGGACGGGCATAAGGAGGGTTGTCACCAGAGAAAGAGACACAGCGCTGCGGGGAGAAAGGAGGGCAGCAACCCACCCCCCCCACCAAACAGGAAGTGACGAACCCTCTGAGGGGACTGGTAAGGACCACTCCCCACCTGGTGAGAACCAGGAGGTACCCTACAGCTCCAGGTAACTGGGAGCAGCGATCCTCTGATACCCTGGTCCCGACCCAAAGACACCAGAGCGGGGAAATGTTCGCAGCGTGGAGCCGGACAGCTACCTCAGCCCTACTAGTGTCCAGCAGTTCCCTTTCACCACAGGGATACAGACAGCTTCCCCAGAGAGGCAGAACCAGCAGCAAATGGACACTGGTAACCTCATAAACTGTTAAAATGGTGATTTAAAAATCGCCACTATTAATGTGCGTAGAATTAAATCTGCTACGCGATGTGTCTCTACATTGGCCTTCCTCGCCAAGGTCAAAGCCGATGTCCTGTTTCTGCAGGAGTGTGGTTTACCGCACCTCAGCAGCTACAGGAAATGGTTGAGCTTGTGGGCCCATGGGCCGTCAGTTTGGTCGGGGGGCAATGAAAGCCACGCCTCTGGCCTGGGTATCCTGGTGCGAGGAGGCAACTTCACCATCTCCGGGGTTAAGGAGGTGGTGGGCGGGCGCCTCCTTGTCACGGACGTCCTGTACAAAAACGCTCTCCTGAGACTAATTTAATGTGTATGCCCCAACAGGTAAGAGTGAACGGTGTTGCTGGTTATGTCCAGGCTGGTCATTCTGGCCAAAGACTTCAACTGTATCATTGATGCAGATGGATGATCCGGCAGGGGGACAGTAAACTGGAGGCCATGTCCAGAGTCCTGATGGAAACTGTCAAAAATGCCAAGCTGCACGATGTCTTCAGCACCCCTGCAGACGGAGCGCAGCGTAGATGCACCTGGTCACTGGCAGACTGGTCTATACACTCAAGGATAGATTACCTGTTTGTGTCCTGAACGTTCTCTGTCAGATCCACCAACGTCAAGCTGATGTTCTTCTGACCACTGCGTCCTTCTGACCGGCTGTCACCTACAGGACGAGCAGCGGGCTGACAATAGACAACAGGTGCAGGAATAGGCCATTCTGCCCTTCGAGCCTGCACCACTTTTCAATATGATCATGGCTGATCATCCTTAATCAGTATCCTGTTCCTGCTTTATCTCCATAACCCTGGTAAGGGAACGTGGAAGCTGAACCCCAAGCTGTTGACCCTGGGAAACACTGAGGAGCTCAAGGGATTATGCAGGTTGGAGAACCATGAAGCCCCTCTTTGAGTCTCCAGCAGACTGGTGGGAAACAGTAAAAGGGAACATCAAGAGGTTCTTCATCCTCAAAGATGTTCAGGAGGCGAGAGAGCGGCAGGGAAAACTGTCCCAACTCCAGGAAAGTATGCAGAATCTGCTCCTGCAGATGATGGGGGTCGATGTCATGGAGGACCTCCAGGAGGTGAAGGGCCAGCAAGCCTCATTCTTTGCCTCTGAGGCCTCCAAGATAATCTTCCGGTCCAGGGTCCGCTCTGTTTGGCAGGACGAGACGTGCTCACGTTTCTTCTTCCAGAAAGTGCACAAAGAGAGCTCCGTGCTCAGCAGCCTGAAGGAAGAAGATGGCTCGATAATGTCATCTCAGGCTGACATCATGAGGATCAGCAAATCCTTCTATGCCAGTCTGTACGACTCTAAACCAACCGACAGCACAGCCTCCCAGTCGTTCCTGTCTTCTATCACAGAGGTCTTAGATGACAGAACACTGGAGAGGCTGTACCAGCCGCTATCTCTGGATGAGCTGACCAAGACCCTGGAGTCCTTCGAAAAGAATAAAACTCCCAGAGGTGACTGCTTACTGGTCGAGCTCTATTCTGCTCTGTGAGACTTGATTGGCCAGGACCTACTGGAGGTGTATGTCAGTATGCTTCGGGCAGGTACCATGAGTGAATCCATGAGGAAAGGCATCATCACCCTCATCTACCAGCGGAAGGGGGAGAGGGAGGAAATCAGAAATTGGAGACCAATTTCACTGTTGAATGCAGACTACAAAATCTTGTCAAAGGTCATCGCCAACCGGGTCAAGTCTGCTGTGGAATCGGTGATCCACCCTGACCAAACCTGTGATGTACTGGGCAGGATGGTCACTGAGAGACTCTCACTCCTCAGGGATACGATTGTCTACGTGTGGGACTGGGGATTGGACACCTGCCTCATTAGCCTGGATCAGGAAAAAGTCTTTGACAGGATATTACGTACGTATATGAGAGATGTTCTCTCCAAAATGGGCTTTGGGGATGGAATCTGTAATTGGATCAGACTGCTCTATACTAATATTGTCAGTGCAGTCTCAATCAGATAGCTTCCCAGTCAGATCTGGAGTCAGGCAGGGCTGCCCTCTCTCTCCTGCCTTGTTTGTGTGCTGCATAGAGCCATTTGCTGAGTCCATCAGGAAGGATGCGAGCCTGAGAGGGGTGACTATTCCTGGCAGCGGGGGCCTACAGGTGAAGGCCTCCCTGTACATGGATGACGTCGCCATTTTCTGCTCGGATCCGCTGTCCGTGCACAGACTCATGTGCATATGTGACCAGTTTAAACGGGCCTCGGGCCAAGGTAAATCAAGGCAAGAGCAAGGCTGTGCTCTTCAGGAACTGGGCCGACCAATCTTTCATCCCCTTCATCAGGACTGACCACCTGAAGGTGCTGAATATTTGATTTGGAGGTGCTGGGGTTTGCGCCAAGTCTTGGGAGGAGCGTATCAGGAAAGTGAGGCAGAAACTGGGCAGATGGAAGCTACGGTCGCTCTCCATGGTGGCACAGTGGTTAGCACTGCTGCCTCACAGCGCCAGAGACCCGGGTTCAATTCCCACCTCGGGCGACTGACTGTGTGGAGTTTGCACGTTCTCCCCGTGTCTGCGTGGGTTTCCTCTGGGTGCTCCGGTTTCCTCCCACAGTCCAAAGATGTGCAGGGTCAGGTGAATTGGCCATGCTAAATTGCCCGTAGTGTTAGGTAAGGGGTAAATGTAGGGGAATGGGTGGGCTGCGCTTCGGCGGGTCGGTGTGGACTTCTTGCCTGTCAAAGAAGAACAGGGGGCCCATGCAGTAAGTGGGCTCCACTGACGCCTTAGCTAAATGGATGGTAAATGTACAGACCTGTATATACAAATGATTAATTCTGGTCTCTGTATGTAAAGAAATGGGAATGTATACATATGTATGGCACCACCAATTGGGCCGATCATCAAAATATTTTATGAATAAAGTATATTTTTGAAATTTAAAAAAAAGATGTTGTTGCCACCCCCCACACACACTTATTCCTATCCGCTCCTTTGTCCATCTTCTGCAGGAACCATTACTTCTGCGACAACCTGGTCCACTCGTCCTTCACTCCTAACGCCCCCACACAGACCTGTGCCACATTCCCCTGTAACCGCCATGACTTGTCCTACCTGCCTATCTTCTTTTCCACCTATCCACTCCACCCTCTCCTCCTTGACCTATCACCTTCATCCCCTCCCCCACTCACCCATTGTTCTCTATGCTACTTTCTCCCTACCCCCACCCTCCTCTAGCTTATCTGTCCATGCTTCAGGCTCACTGCCTTTATTCCTGATGAAGGGCTTTTGCCCGAAATGTCGATTTCGAAGCTACTTGGATGCTGCCTGAACTGCTGTGCTCTTCCAGCACCACTAATCCAAAAGTGTAACACCTGCCCATTTACTTCCTCAGATTCCAATGTCCCAAACATACATTCCAGGTGAAGCATCTATGGCTAACATCTCTGTCTCAAGCTTGTTCAAATGTTTCAGTGAACCTCAGCACAGTATGGAAGAACAACACCTCACTTCCTGCTCGGGGACCCTGCAGCCGTCCAGAGTCTATATAAGAGTTCAATAATTTTAGGGGCTGAAAGCTCCCGAGACCTAGGCCTGTACCCCATATACCTGGCCTTGTTATCCCACTATCGATGGTTAGCCACTAACAGCTTACAGTAATAGGTATTTACCCTACTAGCCAGATCATTATCCATGCGTTGTCCAAATATTCTTGTCTCTCTTTGGGCTCTATCTCCACATATGGTTCACTTCTTACTGCCTTCTACTTCCCAGCCACCCTGACAATCTTCTACATATAAACTGACATTTTCCGAGCTGGCAGTTCTGAGAAGGGTTACTGAACATGAAACGTTATTTTGGTTTTTATTCTAAATGCGATTTTGCTTTTTTTAAAAAAAAAATCCTCATTCTGATGTTGTTTCTTTTCCCAATCACCTTAGTTTGGTGTCTTCTGGCTGTTGATCTTCCGAGTGATTGTTGTGTCTCTCTTCTGTCCGGACTGCTTTCCAAATTCCAAGCCTCTCTAATCTGCCTATGCAACCTGACGAAGCAGCGCTCCGAAAGCTAGTGCTTCCAAACAAACCTGTGATTTTTAACTTGATGCAACTGAAGCTCTTTATCTTCTGATGGACCTTTTCTGCAGCCTCTTATGTGATGCCCAAAACTGGCCTTAATCTCCAGATGAGGCTAAGGCAATGCCATGTACCGCAAACATCTCCATTAAAACTGAGGTTGCGAGTTGTCCCTCTTCCATTCCACGGTGACTGCTCAATGGGAAAATCCGACTCAGAGACAAACTTTACCACGTAACCCAGGCCCTCTGAGGTGGGGGGGATGGGGACAGGATCGTTAGCCAATGAAAGCCGAATATTGGGCGATCGATTGGGCAGGCCCAATGGGAGACGTTGTTGTTGCGAGGTGCCTCGCCGGCCCCTATATAAAAGGCCACATGTCGGTAGTGAGCGGACTCCAGAGGCAGGAGCCGGGTATATTTGGGTTTAATTCTCTCGGTTTGGGACAGGCACTCAAACAGTGGGGGGAAAAAAAACAGACGTACATCCACTTTATTCCTTTTCTTGCCACCCCCCCTCACTTTAATTTTTTTAAAAATCGGACGCCTGTGAGATGGCCGATGCCGGGCAGCAGTACGTGGAGGGATCGGAGAACGGTCACTACGAGGAAGGAGAGGGTCAGGCTGCTGCCGGCGGCGGGCGGGGAATGGCGGCGGCGGCGGTGGACGGAGCGGAACCTCCCTCCGGAGCTGACAGCGAGGGCTCGAAAATCAATGCTAGTAAAAACGAAGAAGACGCCGGGTAAGAAGTTTTTTTTGTTACTGATGGGCCAAGTCGCGGTTTTCCCGCCGCCGGTAGGCCCAGGCTCAGGCTCGGGGCAGCATGCGGTCCTGCAGCGGAGCTCAGTTGGCAGTGCCCCCCTGTGAACGGGAGGTTGCTCGGCGGCCGGTTATCCCTCCAGGGGCGGCTGTGGTACCGTGCTCGGTCACACCGCCCGCCTTACGTGAGGCGATACCTCAGTAGGATGTGGAAGAGCCCGTTTATTTGCCTCTTTGTGTGAGAGTTTGGGGAAGCTGGCGGTGGGGGTAAGGAAGCAGCACCAGCTCCTGTTCGGGCTGTGTCGCCGTCTCTTTGTTCGAGCTGCTCTTGGCGCCATGTGCTTCCCTGGGCTGGGGGGAGGGGGAGAAACAGGAATCGGTAACAAAAGGTCTCCTTTTCTCTCCCGCTCTGTCTCCCACAGGAAAATGTTCGTAGGAGGCTTGAGTTGGGATACAAGCAAAAAGGACCTGAAGGATTATTTTTCCAAATTCGGCGAAGTTGTGGATTGTACAATTAAGATGGATCCTGCAACCGGAAGGTCGAGGGGTTTTGGATTTATCCTCTTCAAAGACTCTTCATGCGCCGATAGAGTAAGGTTGAGAAGGGTTTTTGTCGGTAGACTATACTTTGACCCAGGCGTCTCGCAGCTGTTGGAATGTAATTCAGAATTTTAATCTAAAATTGGGTGGCAAAAAGGCAGTCAAATTTGGGGGGGGGGGGGTGGAAGGTACTGTATTTTCAGATTTTGTATTCGTTGCGATTACGGAGGTGAAAAAGTGTTTCGGGATGGAAGTTTCCACAGAGAATCTGATAAGCATTTGACCCTCGTATGAGGTGGCAGTGAGGAAGTGGGATGCTGTCATTCTAATATCTAGGCGCTGCGATGTTACTGTGCGTCGTCAGAATGCATAGTTTCCACGACTAACCTTGTACTTTTTAAGAACAATAGGTCATTCAGTTCGTTCTGGCAAATCTAACCATTGCTCCGCACTCCTTGATGCCCTTGCTTACCTGCTGAATGTCTGGCTATAATTTTACAGTTCAGTTTACTGATGTTAGTTGTAAATTGCTAATTTCTATTTGTATGAAATATGGAGGGAAAACAAACGAGAGATCAAACAAAGGATTACTTCAGGAAATGCACACAAATGATCTAAATTTGTTTGGAATTAAAGCGGAACCTCAGGTGTGCAGAGTTCAGAATTCTCTAATATATTTCACAAGGTGCCCACTGTTTTCGATGAATTTGGTTTACAGCTGTGAAGTAGCAGATTAAATGCTTTAAGTATTCCTTTCTAGAATGACTTAGGTGCAAACTTTGGGTTGTATGCGATCCTGTGTTTATTCAGAGCAGTATGTTGACTTGATCTTTATCTGATGTCGTACCTGTGTTCTCGTGCAGTCTGCCCAACACTCTCATTTACCCCATCCAATTTAATAGTGGAGTCTGCGTTTTTTGATATCTGTAGGAACTCCACAGCCCTATGTTTTTGACATAATAAAATGTCCCAAGGCAAGTCAATGATATTCCAACAATTTAACAAGTCACAAAAGTAATGAGATCTGGGTCAATGGTGTTGGAGCATCTAGAAGGAGAAAATAAGTTCTTAAGTATATGGTTCTTGAGCTTAGGATCATGGCAGCTGGGGTCAATGCAACCATAGTGTAGTGACCTCACATTGGAGGTTATGGTCTTACTAGCACCTTGTACTCCAACCTTACTGAAACTTTACATGAGTATTTCTGTGGTGCCAAGGGAAGTTATTTGCAAATGCGTAGCAATGGCAGGTTTAGAAAATTAATCTTTAAAGCTATATTTTGCTTCTTAATGTCCAATGCCTATAATAGGTGAAAAGATCTTGGAGGTGAATGTGGTAGTATTTCATTATTTTGGATGATTGTTTAGAAAGCGAGGATAGTTAGTGGTGTACTGAATTAGTCAATAATGAAAGTAAACCATACTGGTCATGATACAGGATGCTATAAATCTCTGTTTGGCTTCCATTCATCGTGTGAACTATCTGGTACAATGGACATCCGATGTAATACTTTACCCTATTTCCCTAAAACCCTTTTGATTAGCAGGAGTTTAGTTGTGGCTGGTGGAAGAGTTTAAGCTTTAAATGCTTTTCATAAAGTGAAAGGCTTAGTTTGTAACATTTTGAATTATGTTTCCAGGGATTAGACTAGAAGTGAGGGCTGCAGGTGCTGGAGATCCAAGTCGAATAGTGTAGTGCTGGAAAAGCAGCAGCTAAGGAGTAGGGAAATCGACATTTCAGGTAAAAGCCTTTTATCAGGATTCCCAATGATGGGCTTATGCCTGAAACGTCGATTCTCCTGCTCCTTGCATGCTGCCTGACCGGCTGCGCTTTTCTAGCACCACACCTTTCAATTCCAGGGATTAATCTCAACCAGAGGAAGTGATTTCTCTTTTTAAGTGTAGTATTTTGAAATCTGATTAGATCGTCTCCTAACCATATAATTTCTAGGTGGTGCAGTGCAAGTTTGTGCAATCTTTAAGTAAATTTGTATAGGCATCCTTGTAAACTTGCGCAGCATTCCCTGCAAGTCTGATATGCTTCCTATGGTATGTTGTCAAAATCAACTTCTGCAATTCGTGGGAGATATAGAACTTTTGTATATCTTATTCAAGTCCTATAGATATGAATGCAGCATTCTATATTTGTACTTCAGTGTCACATTTTATGTACTGGATCCTTGTGTCTGTGGTCTGTTGATATCTCTACCTTTTTTTAACCCCACTTTTGATGTTCTGTCCTTCATATTGGATGGCTACTCCTTTTCCTACAATAGGCAAATCTATTGCCATTAAAGTCATTTCTTGAGTAAATAATGCACTGAATGAACTTTGTTAGCTAACTTTTAATCCCTGGAATTGAAAGGTGTGGTGCTAGAAAAACACAGCCAGTCAGGCTAGCATAGGATTGCATAAATTTTTAAAAATTGCTGTCAAACTTGCACAATTTGCATGATCAATAGATACTTATGCACTTTCAGCAATAACTAACTGAGCATATATGGATTTTGCTCTGCTTGTTTTTCTTACAAGTAAGAGGACACCAGGTTATAGACCAAGAGGTTTATTTGAAATCACCAGTGCTGCTCCTTCATCGATGAAAGTAAACATGCACAATTCCATATTGTTGTTTTTTGAAATTTCTACTTTTTATACATGTAGCTTGTTTTTTTTAGGTGTTGGAACAAAAGGAGCATAAACTAGATGGTAGAGTAGTGGATCCTAAAAGAGCAATGGCAATGAAGAAAGAACCTGTGAAGAAGATATTTGTTGGAGGTCTTCATCCTGATACCCCAGAAGATAAGATACGAGAATATTTTGGAGCTTTTGGTGAGGTGTGTTTTTTGAGAAAGTGTGATGTATTTTAAAGTACTACATTAAAAGGCAGAAGATAATGCTTGAGCTTGTGTATCTTGTTTGGTGAGTTAGGATATTGTGTGCATAACTCTTTACAGCCAGACACGCTTAGGATTGAAATGATTGGATACATGTTTCGCATAAAAGTGTAAAACTAGAGTCATACAGGTGTACAGCACGGAAACAGACCCTTCAGTCCATGCCGACCAGATATCCCAACCCAATCTAGTCCCACCTGCCGGCACCTAGCCCTTATCCCTCCAAACCCTTACTATTCAAATACCCAACCAGGTGCCTTTTAAATGTTGCAATTGTACTAGTCTCCACCATTTCCTCTGCCAACTCATTCCATACACTTACCACACTCCGAGAGAAAAAGTTGCCTCTTAGGTCTGTTTTATATCTTTCCCCTTTCACCGTAAACCTATGCCATCTAGTCTGGAAAAGACTTTGCCTATTTATCCTATCCATGCCACTTATGATTTTATAACTCTATAAGGTCACCACTCAGACTCCAATGCTCAGGGAAAGCAGCCATAGCCTATTCAATCTCTCCCGATAGCTCAAATCCTCCAACCCTGGCAACATGCTTGTAAATCTTTTCTGAACCCATTGAAGATAAACAGGTTACTGCAATGACATAATGACTCTTTGTCTGAGGTATTGTCTATGTTCAGAAGCTACTTTATTTAGATGAATTATGTGTAATGTACCTCCTGTATGCAAGACACTTTTTTCCCCTGCTTCAGTTTAAAATATTAGCTTTGCGCTTACAAACTTTGAATTCAATTTAGGTGGAATCAATTGAACTTCCAATGGATAGCAAGACCAACAAAAGGAGAGGATTTTGTTTCATTTCATTTAAAGAGGAAGAGCCAGTAAAAAAGATTTTGGAGAAGAAGTACCACGATGTTGGAAATAGCAAGGTATCGGATGCAATTAGCTTATTTTACAAAGCTTCAGAAAGAAAAGTCAAATTTTGTACACTGATTAGTTTTGTTTTTGTTACATAGTGTGAAATAAAAGTAGCTCAGCCTAAAGAAGTTTATCAACAGCAACAGCAGTGGGGAGGCAGAGGTACCGTTACAGGACGGGGTAGAGGTGGTGGCCGTGGAGCTGGTGAGTTGCATGTTTACACTACTAAATGTGAAGGGGAAAATAATGTGTGAAATCAATCTTTTAGTACTTAACAGTATGTCTTGCTAAATTTAAAGGTCAAAGTCAGAACTGGAGTCAAGGATACAGCAATAATTACTGGAATCCAAGCTATGGCAGCAGTTATGGTTACAGCGGTCAAAGTGGCTATGGTGCATATGGAGGCTATGATTATACTGGCTATAACTACAATAGTGGTTACTATGGTGGATATGGTCAAGGATATGACTACAGTAAGTACATTTATTGCTGTACTGAAGCAAGGCTAGTTTGGATTGAGGCCTAATGTGTTGGAAATTCTAATTCCATTTTAATGTTTTAGATTGTGGCAGAAAATGGCCACATTAAATGCCATTTGCTAATTCCTCTCCAACTAACAGATTTGACCATAAGTGCCATTCATGAAATATGCTGTTTTTGCTGTCTTGTTTCAGTGGAAAACTGCATTTTGTATATCAAATTTTAGAACATCAACTTAGCTTGTTTTCTTCCAGATCAGAGTAACGGTAACTATGGAAAAGCGCCAAGGCGTGGGGCAGCTCACCAAGGTGGATACAAACCATATTGATATGGAATGTGAATGCAGGTACGTTGCCAGTTCTGCAATGAGTCTACTTCTGAACATTGGTATCTTTCAAATTACTAAAATGAGTGGTGAGATCTAACAAAGGTCAATATTTTCTGGTGCATTTTATGTTTTTAAAAAAAATTTATTGGTTCCTCCCTGATGTGGTAAAACAAATGAGGGACTTTCACAGGTGTTCTGCACATGATTAGAACAGCATTGTACGATTCTCAGGGCCTTTTACAGAAAACTGGAGATAGGAGGAAGACAGGAAGATCCTTATTGAAGGTGTGCAGTTACTCAAGGTAGGCAAAAGTGAAGATTGCAGCTGCTGGAAACCAGAGTTTAGATCAGAGTGGTGCTGGAAAAGCACAGCAGGTCAGACAGCATCCAAGGAGCAGGAAAAGCAATGTTTCGGGCAAAAGCCTGAAGGCCCACCCTGGAGGCTTCCTGCCTCTATTCCTGATGAAGGGCTTTTGCCCGAAACTGCAATTTTTTTTCTTCCTGCTCCTTGGATGCTGCCTGACCTGCTGTGCTTTTTCAGCATCACTCTGATCTAAACTCTGGTTTCCAGCATCTGCAGTCTTCACTTTTGCCTAGTTGATTTTAACCTTACTGCAAATCCTCTTGCAAGGATGCCTACCTTGAAGAAGTGGAGAGAGGAGGAGATCAAGAATCTCAATGAGCCTCTCTCTCACTGCAACCTCCCGGTCATCTCCTCTGCCCTGAAGCTCTTCGATCAGTTACTCAAGGTGTCAATTATGGTTGTTGTAAGCTAGCTGAGAACTATTATGGGGATGCATCCCAGTCCATTTTGTTGATTCTACACTTACAATAGAACTCTGTTCAGTTTTGAATTTTACGCTCAATATTTGATTTAAAGGTTCAATTCAAGATATTGCAAGGTAATCCTGATCTCCATGACTGTCTTTTTAGTTCCTAGTTTTATGATCCAACCAGTACCCAGTTGCATGTACTAACTTAACATTGCCTTGAGGCACCTGCCAATTCTAATATGTAAGGCCAGAACATGACTGGCCTAGGCATGAGCTGGTAAACACATTTTGATTGCTGTGTTTGTGTAAATTGAATGCATGTATACTGAACGAAATGGGTTTGAACCCAATTTTCTGAAGAAATGATGTCACCCCCTTTTGTGGCTGATTTTTGGATGAAATGGGTTTGCTACCATTTCATATTTTTAATAAACATTCCCATCTGTTCTGTACAATTAGGTTTTTAAACTTTTGCTAACTCTTTGGATGAAGGATCCCACACATTTTTTTTTTCTCTCTCTCTCTCTCTCTCTCTCTCTCTCAAATCTGGAGAATGTCACATGAAGATTAACAGTAAGTAAACTTCATGTAAAATTAATTGGACTTGTGATCCCTTGAACAATAATAAATGTTTTGGCTGTTTGGCAATTCAAAATTCCATAGAAATTTAGTTCTAAAGGACAAATAATGCTATGGGTCATAAACTTTCATCCATAGGAAATTGCAGATAATTGTGATCAGATTGTAAGCACAGAATTGCAAAGAGTACTTTTTAAAATTTCAAATTTTGGAGCAAGTTTGCTGATCCTGATTCTTATAGGCACACTTTCTTTTCTTTTCTTTTCCCACTTCAACTTAATTACGACTTGAGATTGTGATGTTTACACATTCTAACATTGGGTCATAGCATGTGAGACATAACCTGAAGGAGTGGACAGGATTCCCTAAAGATGTGTATATTTTTAAAGCTATTTTTTCTTGCTCTTAGCTACATACCTTGTGGATATTACAGGACAATATAATTGTCTCTTGCTGTACTTGAATTGACAAGCTATATTAAAGGTGGATTTTTAATGGCCATCCAACATGGTGTGCACTTGGTTAGCTTCAATTTGGGTGATTTAAATGAATATCAGGTTTAAAGTATTCAGTGCTGTCATAGTTTTAATCTTTGCCCCTTTTTTTTCTCTAATGGGTGGTTGACAAGAAAAATGATCTAGCCACATTTACTTTGACCACTTGCTTCATTTCAGTGAACTACCAATGTGATCTTCCCAACACCGCTTCAAATTTGTTGCCTTTACTTCTATTAAAAGATATTTGTATGATAACCATAATTGATTATTTTGGTACTTTTTTCAGGTCATCAAGCTGGCAAAAAATACCCAGGTCCTCTAAATGCAACTGTGTTGCATTTGGCGCCTAGACTGTTTTCACTCCGGATGACCCCAAATGTACAGAAGATTGTTTTAGGGAAGCTTGTCACTTTCCAACTTTTTATTTTGTAGTCTGTCTTTTGTGTCGTACATTTCCTGTGATGGAAGTGGTTTTTACTGTACTTTTTGGTACCTAATGGATGCTAATAATGTATTATGTAAGTTTGTATTTTACATAAAATTACTGGATTTGCATCAATACCTTGCTTATTGGAGCAATCAGAGTTTCAGAAATAAAAGTTCCTTTGTGTATTTGTGTTGCATGAATTTTGTTTGTATTCATTTCAGTTTACTTCTGATTTTATGTAAATTAAAGAACATCGAAGGCATTCTGTTTTGAGTTAGTATTTTACATGTCTACTTGATAGGGTGTATTGCTGGACCATTAACTGGTATCTGTTTGTACAAGCTGTTTTTTGGGAAATTAGGATCACTAGCACATTTTATAGGATTAGCTTTCATTTTTTGATATGGTACTGTTTGTTATTACTGACTTACAAGCAATCCTATGGATCTGCAGTTGAAAGCTAGTGCAGAAGCTAATTCAATAACTTCAATGCAACTGCTTTGCTATTTAATAATTTTTATTTTTGTTCTTTGCTACAGAAACAGTTTCTGATGATAAAGATCATTCTAGTGAAATAGGTTTTTGATATGTGCACAACTGTATTCTACATAAAATCATGAACGTTTTAAAAAGGTTTGTGTTCTTCACCTATTGGTATATTTTACTATTTTTAAATATGAAAGGGGTCCATATGAGAAGTGGTGGAAAAGAGGCTTTTCTCCATTTTAAGTCACTGAGATCTTTTAATGTCCCAACTGTACTATCAGAAAAGTCCAGCAGCAGTAATGTTTGTTAGTGCAGTATTCAACCTTGCATTGAATGTTAATCTAGTCTAACTTAAGGACCTGGATTGGAATCTGGGACACTGATACAGATAGGTGAACCCAGTGATACTGAAATGATTGCTGGATTGATCGAGTTGTTGCTTGGAATGGAGAGTAATAGCAACTTTTATTTTTGTATGGGGTCTTTTTGTTAGAATATTGCAGATTATAGGGTAATGTGATGGTTATGAAAACATGAAAGATAGATTGCACAAGCTTCATGCTATGGCATTTATGTAGGCTTCGTTGCTGCATCCATAAATTCAGTCTTGATTCACTTCAGATTTGCACGTATTGGCCACTTTCAAATCTGTGATATAAATATTTACAAAACAGTTACTAAAAATCCCACTTTTGTGCAATAGATATACTTTTAAGTATTGATTTACGACACTCTAATGGAAATAAATGTTAGGGAGGAGCATTGCAGTTGTCTCCTCTCCGTATTTAACAGTACTGCTACTCAGCAGTAATTTTTCTTTTAATTGCTAAAAGAAGTCCTGAAATGCCTGTGATTCCTCTGTTAAACTGCAAATCCCTTTACAGTAGTGAATGCATTGGGATACTGAATCTATTTACACTTGTTATACCATCTATAAGTGTCCTCCATAGTCAATTAATTACTTGAAATTTGGTTGATAACTGGTAAGTGGTGCAGAGTACCATGCAAAAAGTATGAGGTTAATTGGATTGTCATTCGTTATGTGCTTTTGATGTTAGGGCCCATATTTATTGCTTATCTCAAATTTGCCTTTTTGAGGTGGTGATGAGCCATCACCATGCATTCGTTTTGATTATAGATACACCCATTAATGTTAGGGGGAGTCTTTTCAGGACTTTAGTGGTTGTCATTGCAAGTCGAATAGTGGTATTGTAGGGCCTATGTAGATGGTGATCTTCCTGTTAAATTTTTTTGTTCATGTAGTGGTAATGAATTTGGAAGGTGCTCTGTAAAGGGCCTTACTGATGGATGACACACTGCTGCTGGGGCCATCTAGATGAGGCAGACAGAGATAATTTTTTAGCAAGCATTTATCAATGCTTATGTCTGAAAATGCCCATGAGTATTCCTATGAGATCACAACTAGTCAGGCAATCTTTTAATCAGCTTTTGCAAACACTTACCAGTAAGTATTGTGTCAATTTTTCCAACTAGATATTGAGCATCTTCCATGGTGAAGCACATTGGGGGTTTGAATTTCAGGACATTTCTATCTGGTCCATCAGTGCTAAGTAAGATAAATTCCTTTTTCAACCTGATGGGTAAAAAGTGTAAAATTAAATTTAAAGTGTATGAACAAAACTTTGAATAGCATAATTTCTTTCCTTCTGTCTGCATGAACCTGAACTTTCAATTCTTTCCATTCTGACATTTTACTATTCTCTGCCTCCTACATTGTTCTAATGAAGCTGGAGGAATGTGCCATTTGGATCTCTTTGGATGCTTTTAAATCTTTTGCAGATTAAACTTTTGAATTCAATTAATGCAGCTTCTATCTTTCTGTTAGATGTTAGTAATGATTCTGCTGTTGCTATTTATACCTTGGCTAGGACTGACACTTATTGTCTGATCACTCCTGCCATCCTCCTGAGAGACATCAGGAAGAGATGTATGTAATCAGCCTGTTTGGGGCTACTGCTCCTGATTCTCTTCAGTTGAAGTATGGATCTTGTTTTAAATATTCATAATGTTGCAGTGGTCTTAATCTACATCTAGTTTATGCATCTGTCCCTGATTTTTAAAAAAAAAATAGTCCTTGCTGTAGGTCCTTCTAATTGACAAAGAGTGAAACAGATTAATGTTATCCTTGATCTAAATCAATATATTAAGGCATTATTTGGAGAGCTTCTATATAAAGGGGGTAGCTCAGTTGGTACATGACCCCATTGCTTTGAGACCTACACTAGGTGATAATAAAGAAAACTCATATTTGTGTTCTGAAATATTTTAATCTGAATCTATTAACTCAATTCTCTTCCGTAGAAGTTGAGAATTACTCACTGTTCTGACAACTTTTTTTCCAAATGAAAAGTTTTCTTGATGCAAGAACTTGCAATTGGTTATAGATTCCACAGACCTAAAAATAATTCATTATCTGTTTTCAAAAAAAACTTTTAGTATTTAATTTCAATGCAGACATCTGTGTAATAGATCTGATAAGTGTTTCTGTAATTGTTGAGATTTAATTTCAATATGATGCATGAAATTGGTCCAGTCTAGGGATCAGTATTAGCTGGAGTTCTGATGGTCCTAGGCATTAAGTATTTACTGCCTTTATTTGATTGGCAAATGGTCAATATTAAATAGTTTAGGTTTGAGCCTTCTAGTGAGCTAATGGGGATTGTAATCATTGGAGGAGGTTAAAGTTGAAGAGCATGGGTGCAAGTGAATATTTAGTTCTATGGACAAGTTAGAACAAAATTCAACATCAAATTTTCAACATTGTAGGCAAAGGAAGAAAACTTCCAGTTTTACAACAATCTTAATACCTTGCAATTAAATATTGGGCTTCCTCTGTAGCAGGCGTCCTCTTCTGTCGATCTTTCACCAACTCTGCTCCGATAAATAAACCAACACCCCTTTAGGTACAAAAGTGAAATATGTCCATTCAAAATCAAAAGCATTCCGAAATAGTTTTATTGGCAGATTCAATACCTGACATCTCCAATGATTGGGTGTTTGACCTTCAATTCATTTAGTAGGTTCATTAAGTAGGTACCAACTTGTGTAGCACTCCCACACAGGTCTTCCTTCTCAATGACTTCCAAAACTGCAAGTCCAATTGCACAGGATACTGGGCTTCCTCCAAACTGGAATACATCAATGACATAGCTAATAAAATCTTTCAAATAACCTTTTCCATTCTAGCATCTGTTGCTTACATCTCAGTGGTGTGGAATCAGGCCCTTCTGGCCAACCAGTCCACACCGACCCTCCGAAGAGTAACCCACCCAGACCAATTTTCCCTCTGACTAATGCACCTAACGCTATGGGCAATTTAGCATAGCCAATTCACCTAGTAGCTTTCAAAATCCAAAAATGTGCAGGTTAGGTGAATTGGCCATACTAAGTTGCCCGTAGTGTTGGGTGAAGGGGTAAATGTAGGGGAATGGGTCTGGGTGGGTTGTGCTTTGGCGGGTCAATGTGGACTTGTTGGACCGAAGGGCCTGTTTCCACACTAAGTAATCTAAATTGTCATGAAATCTCAGTAAAATAATCGCTAAAAATACAGAATGCAGTGTTTACAAATTGTAACAACTGAGCTTTTGCTTAACCCCATTTATAAATTTATTTCCTCTTCCCTCTTTTCTCCTACCCCCACATTGCTGGAGTGTCGATTCACACTTCAATGTCCTCTTGGGGATATATATAAAAATGGACACACTACCTGTCACTGTATAATTGAGCAATCTGGCTAATGGGCCTGAATACATGTTGATGTCTTGTAACAGAGTTTATCAGAAAGGAGAATTATAACACTATCTTCTACAATCTGCACTGAACATATATAACCAATTGATTACTAAGTGACAAGTCTGCAAAGAACAATTATATTTAACCAGCAATACAAATTGAGAAAGCCTATGATTAGGCAGACTTTAATTGTAATATACAGTTTACACTAGTTTGAGTAAAGTATCTCCCTACACGTTTAGTCAATTGTGTTCTTATCTGAAATGATGTTCTCAACAATCATAGTTTGGATACAATTTTTTTTGTGCCACAAAAAAACATGGTAACAAAACACAGGAAATAAACCTATTTATTGTTTATGTTTTATTTTTTTTTAAAAAGTCTGTCATTCCTGATTTACCTCCAGTGACTTTGGTACTTTGCGAAGCTAGGGTCACACAAGAGGTGCTGTCTTGAACTATGTTTGTTTATAAAAAGCAAATGAAGCAAGTGGAAAGCAACTTATGCTTATTTTTCCATAAAATCATTTCCTTAGGAGGTGGATGAGGAAAACAATCCTAGGAATAAATGTTAATGAGGAGTGGGTGCTGACTTATTGCGTACCACAGGTACAGATCCTTTATCCGAACATTCAAAAACCAAAATGCTCCAAAATCAGGAGGGGTTTTTGGTGAAGTTTTTTTTTCTTATTAACAAGGTTGTTTGGTGAGCAGCAGTTAACCCAAGTCAACACCCACTCGATGTGTGTCACTCAGATGTGACATGGGAGGGTGTGGCCAAGCTTGGCCTGGGGTTTCTCTGCACAGTCCCAAGTCGACACCCACTGTGTGTGACACTCGGATGCAACGTGGGGGGTGTGGCTAAGCACATTCTTAGTTCGAAGTCTGGATTACTGAGGCCAACTGCAGGAGATTAATTCAACACCAACTAGCACAAGACATTCCATGACTGCAGCTTGGCTAACCACTGGATTGATTCAATATATCAAAATAGCAACTCAGGTCCTTAATTTTAAATACGACCAAGCAGAACCTTCTATTTTGGATTTGGTAATGTAGATTGAAACATCATAAATTTCACAGGGTAGAGGCAGAGAAGTTGTTTCCCTTTTTTTTGGAAAGTCCAGGACTAAAATCATCTGAATAAGGGGTCGCACAGTTTAAAACAGAAATGAGTCGTGAATCCATGGATGACTTTACTGCAGAGGATTATCAAGGCTGATTTAAGTATCTAAGACTTAGATTTTTAAATCTGCCAGGGAATTGAGCGTTGCTAAGAAAATGTAGGAATGTGAAGTTGAGGGTTAGCAGATCAGTCATGATCTCGTGAATGGCAGAATAAACTCATGGGCTGGCTTACTTTGCTGTTACATCTTAGAACTTCTTTCAGAGTTATTGGTACTTTTTAAAGTATGTTACAAAAAACACAATCTACATTGCTTTTGCTTAAAAGTATTGGTTTGATTTGAAGATTTTCGTTGACAATCTCTTATTTTTGCAAAGCAGCTACAGTCATTGTTCCTGACTTACTGTATTAAAATGCTCCACGCCAGTTGCAGCAAATGCACCTGCGATTTCTTTAGTTGTCACCACACAAGCTAATGGGTGTCCATTTCCAATAGGTTTGCCCATAGTTACAATGTCTGGTAAAAAATCATCTCCTTGTAGTTGGAATGCCCAAAAATGTTTTCCAACTCTTCCAAATCCAACTTGGATTTCATCAGCAACAAACAATCCTCCAGCTTTGTGAATATGTCTGCAAAAAAGAAAAGCAGGTAAAGTTAATAGCATTTGATAATATCTTTCCTCTTTGCCCCTGCACAACCTGTGAAAAAATATCGTGTACCTTTTTGGATTCTGGTTTCCATAAAACATTCTCAAGTAAAAGGTGGAAATTTCCCATTTTCAGTTGGTGATTAGGATGTAAAGCATTTGTGAAGTTAAGAATTACATGGGTGGCATGTTTTTAGATGTGATTATCCCATAGCTGAACAAAGTGCAGTCAGGGGAGGAATAGTTGACCATCGGTCAGATGAGAGGAGATAAGCAGGTACTTAGGAAAGCCCTTAATTTCATCTCAGAGAAAAATAGTTTTCTATGGATGTAGGTTTGCTCGCTGAGCTAGAAGGTTCATTTTCAGATGTTTTGTCACCATACTAGGTAACATCTTCAGTGAGCCTCTGGATGAAGCACTGTGGTGTAGCCTGCTTTTTATTTATATGGAATAGAATATAAATAGATATACAGATAAGTAATGTATGTCTATTTATATTCTGTCTATTTATCCTACATCCAGAACTTCAACCTGATCTACAAATCTTCTCAAAACTCACTAACAGTTTTCTGTGTTGGATAATGGTAAGAGTGTGGCCATAGCCTAGCTACAGAAGGAGGGAGGAAAAGGAAAATAAGAGTAATAGTGGTTTGAGATTCAATAATATGGAATAGAGAAGCGTAACTTCAAGATGCATTCCCTCCCTGGAGCCAGGCCAAGGATGTCATTGAACAGCTGTTGGTCATTCTGAAGGAGGAGGCGATGGTCGAAAGTGAGATGAAGTCCTGCAGTAATATTTTAGCAGCTGGGTAGCAGGACTTTGAGGATTAGCGTCTCTGAATAACTCATAGTGCCACATGCTCTTGAGTACAGGAATACGCAGAGCAGATAAATGTATGGCTGAAGAGTTGGTGCAGGAGGAAGGGCTTTAGATGCCTGAAGTTTCCTCACTAAGAACATTGTGGGTTTACCGACATACAGCACATGGACTGCAGTGGTTCAACAAGGCAGCTCACCAACTTCTCAAGAATCAAAAAAAAAATTCTCTTGAACTGGCCTACATATCTGCCCTTCTGTTTCTTCCTGACTGTTTCAGGGTCTATAATACACCCCAAAGTGATTGCCCCTTTTTAAGTTCTCCTATATGATCTCAATTGAAGAACCATCCGTGATTTCAACCCTCTTTATTGCAGTATTTCATGCCTTTATCAATATTGTGACACCATCTCTTTTACAGCCTGAAGGTTCTATATTTCAGATATTGAGCTGTCAGCCTTATTGCTCCCTCAAACATGTTTTCATAATAGCAATGACATTATATCCCTATATATTAATCAACACTCTCAACTCATCTGCCTTACTCAAAACGCTGTTAGGGAAGGATTTCCAGAATTTTGACCCAGTGACAATGATGGAATGACGATATACCTTATTTCCAAGTCCGGACGATGAGTGGCTTCAGTGGGAACTTGCAGCTGGTGGTGTTCTCATGGATCTGCTGTTTAGCTGCTGTTTTCCTTCAAAATGGAGGTCGTGGGTTTGGGAATTGCTGTCTAAGGATCCTTGTTGATTTCTGCAGTGCATATTGTAGACAGTGTACATTGCTGTTCCTGAGTGATAGTGGTGAAGGGAGTGTATGTTTGTAGATGTGGTATCAATGAGGTCACTGCTTTGTCCTAGATGGTGTCAAGCTTCTTGAGTGTTGATGGATTTGCACTCATCCAGGCAAATGGGGAGTTTTCCATCATTGTCCTGACCTGTAGCTTGTAGATAGTGGACAGGCTTTGAGTCCTTTTGCAGTATTCCTAGCCTCTGCTCTCGTCTTGTAGCCACTGTATTTATATGGGTTCATGTAGTTGAGTTTTTGGTCAGTAGTAACCCCAGGATGTTGTTATTGGGAGATTCAGTAATGCAATACCATTGAATGTCATGGGGAAGTGGGTAGATTTTCTATTCAACCAGGACTTTTGTGATATTTGCTTTCCAATGTGTTTTCCCATAAACAAAAAAAACTTCACCTTTCTAAACAGAAAGCAAGTTAATGCTTTTCAATGTCTATTCTGTCCACTGGTAAAACTCTATGTAAACAAATGGCCTATAATGACCTCAGGGATTCCCCCTCTCTCATTGGTTTAAAAAAGAACAAGTTAATCATTAACCCTCCGTACACAGACCAAAACCTACATGGCAGTAATCCAAACTCTAAAAGAAATGGTATTAAAATATGTAAAAATCACACACTTTACATAATAGAGTCAATGCCCTGGCTACAGTCATATCTCGCACAAGGAAGATGGTGTGGTCGTTGAGCTCAATCATCTCAACTCCACAATGTCTGTGCAGGTGTGCTTGAGTAGTGTCCTAGGCCTAACCATCATATATTTCCGTAATGACCTTCCCTGCATCAGTTTGGATATTTACTCAATTGAATAGAGATTAGCACTTTTTGTGACACCTCAGCTATTGAAGCAGTCTATGTCCAAATTTAGCAAATCTTGTACATTATTCAGGTTTGAGCTGACAAGTGACATTCATGCCACAAAAATACTAGGCAATGACCATCTCTAACAAGGAGGAACTATTATCCCTTGATGTTCATTGGCATTACCATTGCTAAATCCCAAACTTATAAACATTCTGGGGGTTAAGATTGACTAGAAACTGAATTGGTTTGGCAGCATCCAAGGAGCAGAAGAATCGACGTTTTGAGCAAAAAGCCCTTCATCAGGAATGTGCAATTCAGAGGCAGGTCAGAAGTCATCTGACGGATGAGAAATGATAAACGCAAAAATTTACATGTGGGAGTTGAGTACAGATCCCCTAACAGTAAACAAATGATAGCAGTGGGTATCAAGGAAGAAGTAATGGGAGCTTGTTAAAAGCACACAGTGACGTGAGATTTTAACCAACAAATAGACTGGAAATATTCGATGGGGAGGAAAGGTAGTCTAGATGAGGGATTCATTGAATATTTTCAGATCATGAGAAATTTAGCCAAAAGTACAAAAACAGATACAAAAAGCTTCTTTTGATTTTTGAAAAAGGAAACAGTTAATCGAAGTGTTCATCAAACAGAAAATGAGACTGGTGAATTAGTAATGGAGGATAAAGAGGTGTCAGACAAATTGAATAAAAACTTTGCATTGTCTACATTAGATAGGATACAAGCTGTATCCTGGAAAGGAGGGAGGAATTCAAGAAAATTATAATTACCAGAGAAGAAATACAGGGTAAATTGTTGGAACTGTGAGTTGACAAGTCTCCAGATCCTGATGGATTTCATTCTAAATGAGGTAGCTAGTGAGATAATTGATGGATTGGTTTTAATTTTCCAAAACACAGATTCAAGGAAAATTCCTTTAGGTTGGAGTGTAGATAATGTAATTCCTGTATTCAAAAAGGGAGGGAGACAGAAATAAGGAAATTATATAAAAACTAAACGAACTGCAGATGCTGTAAATCAAAGATAAAAACAGAAATTTCTGGAAAAGTTCAGGTCTGGCAGCATCTGTGGAGAGAAATCAGAATTAACATTTCGGGTTAACTGGTAATGCAGGGTTATGGGGATAGGGTGGGGATGAGGTCTGATGGGAGGCTCTTTGGAAGGTCAGTGCAGACCTGATGGGCTGAATGGCCTCTATACGCACCAGAGGGTTTCTCTAATTCTACGTTTGCAACATATTCAACACCATTTGTGAATGTTCAGACACTGAAATTGTCCATGGCCAAATACAATAAGATTTGAACAATATCAAGTCTTGGGCTGATAAATGGCAAATGACATTTGTGCTACACAGATGCCAGCCAACAAATATCTTCACCAAGAAAGAATCTAACAATTGTACCTTAATATTCAATCGTATCACGATCACAGATTCTATCACCAGCATACTGGGGATTAAGACTGACTAAAAACTAAACTGGATTGGACTAGCCAGACTGCAATATTGTGGCTACAACAGCAGATCAGATGCTTGAAATCCTACTGACTCCCCAGTCACCTGTAGTTCCACAATTTGTCCACCATGTCTACAAAGCACAAGTTGGGAAGTGATATAATACTGTCCACTTGCCTGGATGAGTGCAGCTTCAACACCACTCAGGAAACACATCATCCACGACAAGGCAGTCCACATGATAGCCGTTACATCCTTAAAAATTCAATCCATCTACCATTGACAAACAGTAGCCGCAGCATCTTGCTGACAAGGTGCACTGCAGAAATTTACCAAGGCTCCTTCAGCTGCACCTTCCAAATCCATGACCACGATCATTTAAAAAGGACAGGGGCAGCAGATATGTGAGAACTCCACAACTGGCAAGTTCCTCATTCCCTGCCCATTGTGGATCTGTCTAGTTTAAATGGACTGCATTCGTTGAAGAAGGCAGATCACCGACTCTTTCTTAAGTGCAATAAATACTGGCCCAACCCTGCAAAGCCCACTCCCTCAAAATAAATCTTGAAAAAACATTTACTTAATTTTGGTTTAATTTTTTCGAAATAAATATATTTAATATTAGTCTGTTTTGCTGAAGTCCTGCTTATAAAGTCTGGATTGAACTCTTATGAAGTGAAGGAAATTTCAAGGGGTTAAAAGCAATGACCAGATAGAGGGAGTTGCAATTGCTGGGAAGGCTAAAAGAAATTTAGCTACTTCTGGAAGGGCAGATACTTTCCATACTGTAGAAACACATTCAGATTTGAGGGCTAAAATAATCTAAGATGGTTAGAAAACAAAACTGCGACTGTAACTAGAATAAAATTCATTGGATTTAAATCTAAATAGATATTTGGTAGCACAGAACTTGAGTGCTCTTGAAATTATTGAAGATTAAAAACTGGTCAGGACAGTTTGCAAGAAAAACCAAAACTAAAGGGAAAACAATGTGTGTAATGAAAGAGGAAAGAGTGCTAACTGTTTGGCAAATGGAGTCTGATTTGTCAACATGTTCCCAAGAAAAATGCACCAATGAATGATGACGTACAGTTAACTTGCTAAGTATAGTTCAAATTTTAAACCAGGCAGGTTCATGCTGATCAAATACCCAGAGAATGCTGTCACCTGTTTTGTTGTTCTAAAACAGGTGTATTGCGTGCACATGTTCCTTCTGTCTGCAAAGGACAAAGCCCCATCTATTAGTACATTTTTTTTATTTCAAAAATATACTTTATTCATAAAATACTTTGATGATGTGTGCAACTGGACATGCCATACATATGTAAACATTCCATTTGTTTGCATATCGAAAACAGAGTAATCATTCCTATTTACAGGTCTGTATGATTACATTTTTTAGCCGAGGCGTCAGCAGAGCCCAAAAGACTGCGTGGGCCCCCTGTTCTTCTTTAGGCAGGCAGACGTTACACGGTGGTCTTTCCCTACCGCGCCTTGGCGGCAACTGCCCCAAGCTTCAGCGCGTCCCTCAACACGTAGTCCTGGACCTTGGAATGTGCCAGTCTGCAACACTCAGTCAGGGTCAACTCCTTCAGCTGGAAGATCAACAGGTTTCGGACCGCCCAGAGAGCGTCCTTCACCGAGTTGATGATCCTCCAGGCACAGTTGATGTTCGTCTCGGTGTGCATCCTGGGGAACAGACCGTAGAGCACGGAGACCCGCATCACGGCGCTGCTCGGGACGAACCTCGACAAACACCACTGCATTCCTCTCCAGACTTTTTCTGCATAGGCACATTCCAGAAGGAGGTGTGTGACAGTCTCGTCTCCCCCCGCAGCCGCTTTGAGGGCAGCGTGCGGTGCGGCTGAGAGTCCGGGCGTGCAAAAAGGATCTCACAGGCAGAGCCCTTCTCACCACCAGCCAAGCCATGTCTTGGTGCTTATTGGAAAGTTCTGGTGATGAGGCATTCTGCCAAATGGCTTTGACAGTCTGCTCAGGGAACCGCTCGACAGGATCCGCCCTCTCCTTTTCCTGAAGGGTCGTGAAGACACTACATTGCTGACTACTTCCTGATGGACTTGTGGTCAATGGTGTTTTTCTTCATAAACTTCTCCATGAAGGACAGGCGATACGGAACGGTCCAACTACTCGGAGCGTTCCGCGGCAGCGAGGCCAGGCCCATCCTTCACAACACCGGGGACAGGTAGAACCTCAATACGTAGTGACACTTGGTGTTTGTGTACCGGGGATCCATGCACAGCTTGATACAGCCACACACAAAGGTGGCCATCAGGGTGAGGGTGGCATTGGGTGTATTTTTTCCCCCGTTGCCCAGATCTTTGTACAGCGAGTCCCTTCAGACCTGGTCCATCATTGACTTCCATATAAACTGGAAGATGGCCCGGGTGACTGCAGCGGCACAGGTTCTGGGAATAGACCAGACCTGTGCCACGTGTAATAGCAATGACAGTGCCTCACACCTGATGACCAGGTTTTTACCCCGTGATGGAGAGCAACCGTAGCTTCCATTTGCCCAGTTTCTGCCTCACTTTGCTGATACGCTCCTCCCAAGACTTGGCACATGCCCAAGCCCCCCCGAACCAAATACCCAACACCTTCAGGTGGTCGGTCCTGACGGTGAAGGGGATCGAGGATTGGTCAGCCCAGTTCCCGAAGAGCATGGCCTCGCTCTTGCCTCGGTTTACCTTGGACCCCGAGGCCCGTTCGAACTGGTCACATATGCACGGGTCTGCACATGGACAGCGGATCCGAGCAGAAAATGGCGACGTCATCCATGTACAGGGAGGCCTTAACCTCAGGCCCCCACTGCCAGGAATAGTCACCCCTCCCAGGCTCACATCCTTCCTGATGGACTCGACAAATGGCTCTATGCAGCACACAAACAAGGCAGGAGAGAGAGGGCAGCCCTGCCTGACTCCAGATCTGACTGGGAAGCTATCTGATTCCCACCCATTGATTGAGACTGCACTGACAATGTTGGTGTAGAGCAGTCTGATCCAATTACCGATTCCCTCCCCAAAGCCCATTTTGGAGACAACATCTCTCATATACCTGTGTGTTGTCCTGTCAAAGGCTTTCTCCTGGTCCAGGCTGATCAGGCAGGTGTCCAACCCTCTGTCCTGCACGTAGGCGATCGTATCCCTGAGGAGTGCGAGACTCTCAGTGATCTTCCTGCCCGGTACAGCACAGGTTTGGTCAGGGGGAATCACCGACCCCAGAGCAGACCTGACCCGGTTGGCGATTACCTTTGACAGAATTTTGTAATCCGCATTCAACAGTGAGACTGGTCTCCAATTTTTGAGATCCTCCCTCTCCCCCTTCCGCTTGTAGATGAGGGTGATGATGCCTTTCCTCATGGATTCACTCATGGTACCTGCCCGAAGCATACTGACATACACCTCCAGCAGGTCCTGGCCAATCAAGTCCCACAGAGCGGCATAGAGCTCGACCAGTAAGCCGTTGCTTCTGGGAGTTTTATTCTTTTCGAAGGACTCAAGGGCCTTGGTTAGCTCGTCCAGAGATAGCAGCTGGTCCCACTTCTCGTGTGTACTGTCGTCTAAGACCTCCATGATAGAGGACAGGAACGACTGGGAGGCCGCGCTGTCGGTCGGCTTCACGTCATACAGACTGGCATAGAAGGATTTGCTGATCCTCATGATGTCAGCCTGAGATGATGTTACCGAGCCATCTTCTTCCTTCAGGCTGCTGAGCACGGAGCTCTCTTTGTGCACCTTCTGGAAGAAGAAACGTGAGCACGTCTCGTCCTGCTCCACCGAGCGGACCCTGGACCGGAAGATTATCTTGGAGGCCTCCGAGGCAAAGAGCGAGGCTTGCTGGCCCTTCACCTCCTTGAGGTCCTCAGTGACATCCATCCCCATCGTCTGCAGCAGGAGCAGGTTCTGCATACTTTCCTGGAGCTGGGACAGTTTTCCCCGCCTCTCTCTTGCCTCCTGAACACCTTTGAGGATGAAGAACCTCTTGATGTTCCCTTTTACTGTTTCCCACCAGTCCGCTGGGGATTCAAAGAGGGACTTCACGGTTCTCCAACCTGCGTAGTCCCTCTTGAGCTCCTCAATGTTTCCCGGGATCAACAGCTTTGTATTCAACTTCCACATTCCCTTACCAGCCCACTGCTCATCCTGTAGGTGACAGTCGGCCAGCAGGAGGCCGTGATCAGAGAAGAACATCGGCTTGATGTCGGTGGATTTGACCGAGCACATTCGGGACACAAACAGGTAATCTATCCTTGAGCGGATAGACCCGTCTGCCCGTGACCAGGTGTATCTACACTGCGCTCCGTCTGCAGGGGTGCTGAAGACGTCGTGCAGCTTGGCATCTTTTACTGTGTCCATCAGGGCTCTGGTCGTAGCATCCAGTTTACTGTCCCCCCCCGCCGGATCGTCCATCTGCATCAATGATACAGTTGAAGTCTCCGGCCAGAATGACCGGCCTGGACGTAGCCAGCAACAGTGGAAGCTGCTGCAGGACGGCCAACCGTTCACTCTTACCCACTGGGGCGTACACATTAATCAGTCTCGGGGAGCATTCCTGTACATGACGTCGGCGACGAGGAGGCGCCCGCCCACCACCTCCTTAACCTCGGAGATGGTGAAGTTGCCTCCTCTCAACAGGATACCCAGGCTGAAGGCACGGCAATCGCTGCCCCCCGACCAGACTGACGGTCCATGGGCCCACAAACTCGACCATTTCCTGTAGCTGCTGAGGTGCGGTATCCCACACTCCTGCAGAAACAGGACGTAGGCTTTAACGTTGGCCAGGAAGGCCATCGTAGAAACACATCACGTAGCCAATTTGATGCTACGCACATTGATGCTGGCAATATTTAACCCCATTTTAACAGTTTACAAGGTTAACAGTGTCCATTTGCTGCTGGTCTTGCCCCTCTGGGGTAGCTGTGTGCATCGCCGTGGTGACGGCAAACTGCTGGACCCTCCCAGGGCTGAGGTAGCTGTCCGGCTCCACGCTGAAGCCATTTTCCTGCTTTGGTGTCTTCGGGTCCGGCCCAGGGCCCGCATAGTCCAGTTCTCCATCTGACAGCAGGGCTGTCACAGGACCGTTGTTCCCAGTTTCCTGGAGCTGTGAGCCAGTGGGTACCTCTTGGTTCTCACCAGGTCGGGGGAGGCCTTGACCCATCCCCTCAGAGGGATCGTCTTTTCCTGCTTGGGCGGTGCTGCCCTCCTTTTTCCCCACGGTGCTCTGTCTCTTCCTCTGGTGACGACCCTCCTTGCGCCCGTCCTCACCGTCGGAAGAGTTGCCTGTATCCTTGTCGTGTAGGTGTCGCTTCTCCCTTCGCTGGGTGGCTTTGGGAGGTTTCCTCTTCCTGCTTTTGACAGTAATCCAATCCTCTGCCTCGTTTGATCCCTCCTCTTCCATTTCCTCTGTCTGTCTTGAAGGAGCTTGGATTGGCTGCTGCATCTCCCCACTGTCTGCCGTCTGCTCCGCTACAGCCTGCCCTTCCTTCTGGGTACCACCAGACACCGTTCCTGTGCTGTTTTGTGGTACCTTTCTGGTCTTAGGTGGCTCATGTGTGCGTAGGTGGCGTCCCCTCGTCTTGGGCAGGCCTTGTACATGTGGCCCGCCTCTCCGCACAGATTACAGTTCTTGGCCTCCTTACATTCCTCGGTCGGGTGACCTTCCTGCTTGCAGTTTCGGCAGACGGTCACCTTACAATCCACCACCATGTGGCCTGACCTCCCGCAGGTTCGGCACACTTTTGGCTGCCCTGCGTATGTCAGGTAACCTCTGCTTCCTCCGATGGCAAAGCTGGAGGGTGGGTGGAGGATGTTCCCACTTGCATCGACCCTCAGGGTTACCCTGACCTGTCGTTTGCTGGTCCAGATCCCGAAAGGATCGACCACATCGGTACTCTCTCCCTTGACCTGGACGTATCTTCTCAAGAAGGTCAGGACATCTGCTGCTGGGACGTGAGGGTTGTACATCTGGATTGTTACAACCCGACTCCTCTGTGCAGGAAGCACACACAACGGGACCGCCGACAAGATGGAGAACAGAGGTTCCCCTTCCTTCTCCTTGAAGACCTTCAGGAGCCACTCACAATTCTTCACGCTCCTGAAGGTCACGTCGAAATAGCCTACTGCAGGGAAATGCTGCAGGCAGTACACGTCCGCTTTTTTTAATTTCAAAATATACTTTATTCATAGAAATAAATCTTTGGTACTTGTACAATTTGCCATCTCGTTCATAGATATATACATTGCATGTCTTAACATTACAAAGAACAGATTGAATTAATCGAATTTATAGTTATCCTATTTACAGTTACCTTTATTAACCATCCAGTCTCTTGGTATTTAGCTGTGGCTTCAGCGGAACTCACCTAAAGAGTGGGTCCCCTGTTATATGAAAGCAAAGGAAACTTCTTTAACCCCAGTTTATGGGGTTACCATTGTCCATTTGACTGTCCTGTCTCTGGGGTAGCTGTCTACATCCCCATGGTAAGCACGAACTGCTGGACCTTCGCTGGGCTGTGGTAGCTATCCCGCTCTGGTGTCATTGAGCCAAGGCAAGGGTCCACACTGAGCAGTTCTGTGTCTGACAATGGGACTGTCAGAGGATCACAGCTCTCAGTTGCCTGTAGTTGTGGGGCAGTGGGTACCCCCTGGTTCTCACTGGGTGGAGGGTGGACTTCAGGGGGTCCGTTGTTTCCTGGTTGGGAGGAAATGCCCTCCTCTTTACCTACGGCGCTCTGTCTCTTCTTCTGGTGGTGATGACCTTCTTTGTGCCCATCTTCCCCCTCCGAAGAGCTGGCCGTCCCTCCCTCGTGCAACTGTCTTTTCCCTTTTGCCGGGAGGCTTTGGGGGCCTGGCAGGATTTTCTCTTCCTGTTTTTAAACAGGTGTCCACTCCTCTGCCTGCTCGATTACCTCCTCCTCCATTGCTTCCATCTGCCCAGCTAGAGCTAGGATCAGCTGCTGTGTCTCTCTGCTGGCTGCCGCCTCCTCCACTCCAGCCTGTTCTTCTTTCTGGGTGCCACCAGACTCCATTTCCCTGCTGTCTGGGTGGACCTTACTGGTCTTTGGGGGTCCACGGTTCACATTGCCACCTCCAGCCATCTGTGCGTAAGTGGGGCCCCCCCGTCTTGGGCAGGCCTTGTACCTGTGGCCCGCCTCTCCGCACAGGTTGCAGCTCTTTTCTTCCTGACATTCCTTAGTCAAGTGATCCTCCTGTTTGCAGTTCCTGCAGATGGTCACCTTGCAATCCGCCGCCACGTGTCCCGACTTCCCGTAGGTTCGGCACACTTTCGGCTACCCTGCATATGTCAGGTAGCCTCTGCTCCCTCCAATTGCGAAGCTCGAGGGTGGGTGGAGGATGTTCCCACTGTCATCAGCCCTCAGAGTTACCCTGACCTGCCGCTTACTGGTCCAGATCCCAAAGGGGTCGATCACATCAGTGGCTTCTCCCTCAACTTGGACATACCTTCCCAGGAAGGTCAGGACATCAGCCGCTGGAACATAGGAGTTGTATATATGGATTGTAACAAAAGGCACCACACTTTTTTTTATTTCAAAAATATACTTTATTCATAAAATGATTTGATAGTCTGTACATTTGGTCATGCCATACATATGTCAACATTTACATACACAGATCAGAATTTATCATTGTTATATACAGGTCTGTGCATTTCTCAATCTTATGCACATATATTTGGCTGAGGCATCAGCAGAGCCTAAAAAACCTCTGCATTGGCCCCCTGTTCTTCTTTAGGCAGGCAGATGTTACACGGTGGTCTTTCCCCACCGCGCCTTGCCGGCAGCTGCCCCAAGCTTCAGCGCGTCCCTAAACATGTAGCCTTGGACCTTGGAATGCGCCAGTCTGCAACACTCAGTTGGGGTCAACTCCTTCAGCTGGAAGATCAACAGGTTTCGGACCGCCCAGAGAGCGTCCTTCACCGAGTTGATGATCCTCTAGGCGCAGTTAATGTTCATCTCGGTGTGAAAAGGCACCACATTTTTTTTTATATTTCAAAAATTTACTTTATTCATAAAAAGATTTGATGGTCTGTACATTTGATCATGCCATACATATGTCCACATTTACAAACACAGATTCGAATTTATCAATGTCATTTACAATCCTGTGCATTTTTCAATCTTGTACATATATTTGGCTGAGGCATCAGCAGAGCCCAAAAAAACATCCGCATGGGCCCCCTGTTCTTCTTTAGGCAGGCCAATCTTACACGGTGGTCTTTCCCCACCGCGCCTTGGCACAGCTGCCCCAAGCTTCAGCGCGTCCCTCAACACGTAGTCTTGGACCTTGGAATGTGCCAGTCTGCAACACTCGGTCGGGGTCAACTCCTTCAGTTGGAAGATCAACAGGTTTCGGACCGCCCAGAGAGCGTCCTTCACCGAGTTGATGATCCTCCAGGCGCAGTTAATGTTCATCTCGGTGTGAGTCCCGGGGAACAGGCTGTAGAGCACGGAGTCCCGCGTCACGGCGCTGCTCGGGACGAACCTCGACAAGCACCACTGCATTCCTCTCCAGACTTCCTCTGCATAGGCACATTCCAGAAGGAGGAGCGTGACAGTCTCGTCCCCCCCGCAGCCACTTCGAGGGCAGCGTGCGGTGCGGCAGAGAGTCCGGGCGTGCATAAAGGATCTCACAGGCAGAGCCCTTCTCACCACCAGCCAAGCCACGTCTTGGTGCTTGTTGGAAAGTTCTGGCGATGAGGCATTCTGCCAAATGGCTTTGACAGTCTGCTCAGGGAACCGCTTGACAGGATCCGCCCTCTCCTTTTCCAGAAGGGTCTCAAGGACGCTACGTGCTGACCACTTCCAGATGGACTTGTGGTCAAAGGTGTTTTTCCTCATAAATTTCTCCACGAAGGACAGGTGATACGGAACGGTCCAACTACTCGGAGCGTTCCGCGGCAGCGAGGCCAGGCCCATCCTTCGCAACACCGGGGACAGGTAGAACCTCAGTACGTAGTGACACTTGGTGTTTGCGTACCGGGGATCCACGCACAGCTTGATGCAGCCACACACAAAGGTGGCCATCAGGGTGAGGGTGGCATTGGGCGTGTTTTTTCCCCCATTGCACCGGTCTTTGTACATAGAGTCTCTTCGGACCCGGTCCATCTTTGATCTCCAAATGAATTGGAAGATGGCCCGGGTGACTGCGGCAGCACAGGTCCTGGGGATAGGCCAGACCTGTGCCACATATAGCAATACTGAGAGTACCTCACACCTGATGACCAGGTTTTTTCCCGCGATGGAGAGCGACCGTTGCCCCCATCTGCCTAGTTTCTGTCTCATCTTCCTGATCCGCTCCTCCCAGGTCTTGGTGCACGCCCCAGCCCCCCCGAACCAAATACCCAGCACCTTCAGGTGGTCAGTCCTGACGGTGAAGGGGATAGAGGATTGGTCGGCCCAGTTCCCGAAGAGCATGGCCTCGCTCATGCCTCGGTTTACCTTGGCCCCCGAGGTCCGTTCGAACTGGTCACAGATGCACACGAGTCTGTGCACGGACAGCGGATCCGAGCAGAAAACAGCGACGTCATCCATGTATAGGGAGGCCTTAACCTGCAGGCCCCCGCTGCCAGGAATAGTCACCCCTCTCAGGCTCGCATCCTTCCTGATGGATTCGGCAAATGGCTCTATGCAACACACAAACAAGGCAGGAGAGAGAGGGCAGCCCTGCCTGACTCCAGATCTTACAGGGAAGCTATCTGATTCCCACCCATTGATTGAGACTGCACTGACAACGTTGGTGTAGAGCAGTCTGATCCAATTTCCGATTCCCTCCCCAAAGCCCATTTTGGAGAGGACATCCCTCATATATGTATGCGATATCCTGTCAAAGGCTTTCTCCTGGTCCAGGCTGATGAGGCAGGTGTCCACCCCCCTGTCCTGCACGTAGGCGATCGTATCCCTGAGGAGTGCGAGACTCTCAGAGATCTTCCTGCCCGGTACAGCACAGGTTTGGTCCGGGTGGATCACCAATCCCAGAGCAGACCTGACCCGGTTGGCGATGACCTTTGACAAGATTTTGTAGTCTGCATTTAACAGTGATTCCAAAGTTCATACAATGTACCCCCATTACAAACCCAATTGGGGATCTTAAATTGGTTATCAGCATAATTCTTTGCACGCTCATTATATTGCAGTTGCCTGTTTGCATGATTTAGGATTGTCAGTTAGGCTCACTCTATGGTGCACTTGTGTATCCTGGAAACGACATACATTAACATACAGGACCCTATTCTTTGCTGATTCAAAGAACACATATACACACTGAGCTTGTTTCAATGTAAATAAGTGTCAGCCTCTGTTTTTCAGGGCAATGCCTTGGTCAATCAGATTCAACCTGTTTAAAATCTAAACAAAGATTTGCATTCAGTCATCATATCTAGTCCATCCTTCACAGTAATGCCTCTACCAATCAGAGTTCACTTGCTGACCATTCAGTTTTCTCCCCTTTCAGTATAAACATGATTTTTCTTTGCTTTCGTGTTTCTTGTGAATTGTTTTGATAAGTATCAGATGAAAAGATTTGGCAATGCACACTTAAAACAGTTAAAGAAAGAATTGTGTGATTCACAAATTTAGACAAAGTAATATTTGATACGTACTCTGCAACCTTCTGGAAATATCCTGCAGGTGGAATTATTTGACCAGCCACACTAGGTAAAGATTCAGCAAAAAATGCAGCAATCTGGGGACATAGGAAGATTGAAAAAAAAATTGAAATTCGTAGTGAATATTAAGATACTGGAACTAAAGTCCACAACTTTCTAATTTCCCCAGTGTCTGGTGTGGACTGAGCTAATCGGACAGTAAAGGTGCCAAGTTCTCAGTCTAATATTTGCTGAGTTAGCTAGTGTATATTGGGCATTCCCCTGATCTCACTGCCAAGTTACTGGAGAAAGAATGGTGAGAGCTTCCAAGGTGGAACCCTTTACACTGACCTCTGCTGGAATCCTCGTCTAGATACTGCCTTACAGGGCACAAACATCCTCAGCTGTGTTACCACAAGATAGAACAGCTTCTGAATTCTCACTAATATAAAAGAAAATAATACTAGAGATGTTGGACCACAGGAGTAAAAACAAAAGGAGGTACTTGAGATCATCGGGCAGGGTCTGTGGGAGGCCAGCAGAGTTCGAAGTATCAGATCTATCAAGTTATCACAATAGAGATATTTAAGAGATTTCTTCAATTACAAAGACAGGGAAAAGGGAGAACGTGGCCTGGAAAGAAGAAATGCGAAGGTCTGTGACAAGGTGGACTGTTAAGGAAGATTAAATTATATTAGAGCTGATGGTCCAGGTTGTTAATGAGACAAAGAAAGAAATAAAAGATGGGTTGATATTCCAGTCATAGAATGCGTGCATCACTGGTTACAAAAGCATTTTCTGCCTATCCTTAATCACCCAGACAGACTTTTAAGAGGCAACCACATTGTTGCACAACTGAACTGAAATATGTTGCCCAGCTATAGCTGCCCTGGAGAAAGTGGTGACCTTCCTTCTTGAACTGCTGCAGTCCCTGCACTATAGGTGGGCCCACAATGCTGTCAGTTCCAAAAGTTTGACCCAGCAACAGTGAAGGAATGGCAATGTATTTCCAAGTCAGGATGATGAATGACTTGGAGTTGAACTTGCAGGCAGTGGTGTTCCCATGTATTTGCTGTCCTTGTCCTTCTAGATGGAAGTAGTCATGCAGCTTTGCCTACAGAGACTTGGTGAAACTCTGCAGTGCATCTTGTAAATAGTACATCCTGATTTTACTAAGCATTGGAGGCATGGAATTTTTTGGGGCTGATGAAACTGAGCTATTTATTACTACCAGTCATGCTTCACTCGATACAAAGATAAACTCCCCACGATGGACAGCTATTGCAGATTGTATTAGGAAACTGTGATATTTCTTTGCAAACAAAACATGACTTTGTTCATGCTTATTGGACGGCATTTTAAGGTTTTTGTCCCGTAACTCTACTTATTTGATAGACATGCTGCCAATCGAGTGGGCTGCTTTGCTTTGGATGGTGTGAGCTTCCAGTGTGGTTGGAGCTGCATTCATCCAGGTAAGTGGATAGTATCCCATCGTATCCTGACACGTGCCTTGTAGATTCTGGATAGGTTTTGGGTACTCACGATGTCATTGCAGGATTCCTAGCCTCTGAACTGTTCTGTTGCTACATATTTATATGATGAATCCAGTTCAGTTTCTGGTCAGTGGTAAGTTCCAGGTTGTTGACAGTGGAAGATTCAGTGATGGTAATGCCACTGATTTTCAAAGCAGATGGTTAGATTCTCCCTTGTTGGAGATGGTCATTTCCTGGCATTTGTGTGGCCTGAACGTTACTTGACACTTGTCAGGCCAAGCCTTGATATTGTCCAGCTTGCTCTGCATTTAGTATCTGATTAAAGAATTCTGGGTAATCCAAGATGGAGGACAGGAAACATTTCTGGCTGTAACGGGCTGCTCGTTTTTTGAGGTTTGTTAGGTGTTGGAAGGGATTTCCTCGAATTCCAAGAGCAGCAATTGCTGTTCCCTTGTTTTGAAACTTTGGAGACAAAAAAAGTCAAAACAACAGCACTTTTAAAAGGGAGAGGGACAGACAAAGGCAGCACATGGTAAGGTCAATGCAGGAGACAGAAAGAAACCCACACTACGAACTGACACAGCAGTGAACCTGCGCAGTTACTGCCTTTGCTTTTTGAATTCATGTATTGATGGACATCGGAGTGCATTTAGGAAAATTAACAAACAGTGAAATTCACAACTGATCTTGGAGAAACCTGTTTAGGAGAGGTCATGGCACAGAAACAGATAAGTGAATATTTTTAACTGTAGCCTGACAGTAAGTCTGCAGTAGTGAGTAGAGGTGTTTCTTATTTGATTATATATTTTATTGAGATATGTCTCTTGATTAAATTTAAAAATATAAACCATAAATATTAGGTTAGCCTGGAGGAGTGTTTTGTGGAGGAATAAGACAGTGTTATTTTCTGGGTCTGTAGATGGGAAGAAGCAATCTTTAGTAGAGTGATATGCTCTTCTTATTGGATGTGGAAGTTTAGGGAGAGTTTACGTGTTACTGAGGATTATATCTGCAATAAATGCTGCTGGTTGCGAATCCTCTCAGATCGAATGGATCAGTTAGAGAGACAGTTAGAGATAATGAGTAATTTATAAGAGCACGGGGATGTGATGGATGGCAGTTATAGGAAGGGAAAAAGTTGTAGATACAGTCATATAGATGGGTTAACTCCAGGAAAGGTAAGAGAGGTAGGCAGGTAGTGCAGGAGTCTTCTGTGGCTATCCCCATTTCAAACAGGTATGCTGTTTTGGAAAATGTAGGGGTGATGGATTCTCAGGAGAGTGTAGTAAGAACTGCCAAGTTTCTGGTATCGAGACTGCCTCTAATGCAATGAGGGGTATGTCACCATTCTGATTTTTAGCTGCTGGCAATAGAAACGTCTGTCTGTGCCTCGGACTAGAGAGTCTCGTAACACAGTTGATCTCAGGCTCCAAGAGATCAATTGTGTTACGAGACTCTCTAGTCTGAGGCACAGACAGACGTTTCTGTTGCCAGCAGCTAAAAATCAAATAGTGTGTTGCCTCTCTGGTGCCAGGTTCAAGGATGTCTCAGAGAGGTGGCACAATGTTCTCAAGGGGCAGAGGGACCAGCAGGAGGTCATTGTACATATTGGAATCAATGACATAGGAAGGGAAAACAATGAGATTCTGAAGGGAGAATATAAAGAGTTAGATAGGAATTTAAAAAGGAGATCCACGAGAGTAGTAAAATCTGGATTACTCCCAGTGCTGTGAGCTAGTCAGGGTGGGAATAGGAGGATAGAGCAGACTAATGCATGGCTGAGGAGCTGGTGTACTGGAGAAGGATTCACATTTTTGGGTCATTGGAATCTCTTCTGGGGTAGATGGGATCTGTGCAAGAAGGATGTATTGCACCTGAATCGGAGGGGGACTAATATACAGGCAGGGAGGTTTGCTGGAGCTGCTCAGGAGGATTTAAACTATTAAGGTAGAGGGTGGGACCCAGGGAGAGAGTGAGGAAAGAGATCAATCTGAGACTGGTACAATTGAGAAAAGACATGAGTCAAACAGTCAGGGCAGGCAGAGACAAAGCAGAGAACAAAGTAGGACTGATAAATTAAACTGCATTTATTTCAATGCAAGAGGCCTAACAGGGAAAGCAGATGAACTCAGGGCATGGTTAGGAACATGGGACTGAGATATCCTAGCAATTACAGAAACGTAGCTCAGGGATGGGCAGGACTGGCAGCATAATGTTCAGGGACACAAATGCTATGGGAAGGACAGAAAGGGAGGCAAGAGAGGAGGGGGAATGGCTTTTTTGATAAGGATAGCGTTACAGCTGTGCTGAGGGAGGATATTTCCCGAAATACATCCAGGGAAGCTATTTGGGTGGAACTGAGAAATAAGAAAGGGATGATCACCTTATTGGGATTATATTATAGACCCCTAATATTCAGTGGATAATTGAGAAACAAACTTGTAAGCAGATCTCAGTTCTCTGTAAGGATAACAGGGTGGTTATGGTCAGGGATTTTAACTTTCCAAACATAGACTGGGACTGCCATAGTGTTAAGGGTTTACATGGAGAGGACTTTAAGTGTGCACAAGGACATTTTCTGATTTACTATGTGGATGTACCTACTAGAGAAGGTGCAAAACGTGACCTACTCTTGGGAAATAAGGCAGGGCAGGTAACTGAGGTGTCAGTGGGAGAGCATTTTGGGGCAGGCGACCATAATTCTATTAGTTTTAAAATAGTGATGGAAAAGGATAGACCAGATCTAAAAGTTGAAGTTCTAAATTGGAGGAAGGCTAATTTTGATGGTATTAGGCAAGAACATTCAAAAGCTGATTGGGGGGCAGATGTTCACAGGTAAAGAGACGGCTGGAAAATGGGAAACCTTCAGAAATGAGATAACGAGAGTCCAGAGACAGTATATTCCTGTTCGGATGAAAGGAATGGCTGGTACGTATAGGGAATGCTGGATGAATAAAGAAATTGCGGGTTTGGTTAAGGAAAAGGAGGAAGCATATGTTTAGTAGAGTATAAAGGCACTAGAAGTCTACTTAAGAGGGAAATCAGGGTGGAAAGAAGGGACATGAGACAGCTTTGGCAAATAGAGTTAAGAAGAATCCAAAGGGTTTTTACAAACACATTAAGGACAAAAGGGTAACTAGGGAGAGGATACGACCTCTCAAAGATCAGCAAGGCTGCCTTTGTGTGGAACCGCAGGAGTTGGGGAAGATACTACATGAGTATTTTGCATCAGTGATTACTGTGGAAGAGGACATGGAAGATAGAGAATGTAGGGAAATAGATGGTGAAATCTTGAAAAATGTCCCAATTACAGAGGAGGAAGTGCTGGATGTCTTGAATCAGATAAAAGTGGATAAATCCCCAGAACTAGATCAGATGTACCCTAGAAGTCTGTGGGAAGATAGGGGAGTGATTGCTGGGCTAATTGTTGAGATATTTGTATCATCGATAGTCACAGGTGAGATGCTGGAAGACTGGAGGTTGTCTAATGTGGTGCTACTGTTTAAGAAGGGTGGTAAGGACAAGCCAGGGAACTATAGACCAGTGAGCCTGATGTCAGTGGTGGGCAAGTTGTTGGAGGGAATCCTGAGGGACAGGATGTACATGTATTTGGAAAGGCAAGGATTGATTAGGGGTAGTCAACATGGCTTTGTGCGTGGGAAATCATGTCTCATAAACTTGATTGAGTTTTTTGAAGAAGTAACAAAGAGGATTGATGAGGGCAGAGCGGTGGATATGATCTATATGAACTTCAGTAAGGTGTTCGAAAAGGTTAGTAAGGTTAGATCTCATGGAATACAGAACTGGCTTAAAGGTAGAAGACAGAGGTTGGTGGTGGAGGGTTGTTTTTCAGACTGGAGGCCTGTGACCAGTGGAGTGCCACAAGGATCAGTGCTGAGTCCACTACTTTTCATCATTTATATAAATGATTTGGATGTAAGCATAAGAGGTATAGTTAGTAAGTTTGCAGATGACACCAAATTGGAGGTATAGTGGACAGTTAAGAAGGTTACCTCAGATTACAATAGGACCTTGATCAGATGGGCCAATCAGCTGAGAAGTGGCAATCGAATTTAATTTAGATAAATGCGAGGTGCTGCATTTTGGGAAAGTAAATCTTAGCAGGACTTATTCACTTAATGGTAAGGTCAGGGAGTGTTGCTGAACAAAGAGACCTGGGAGTGCAGGTTCATAGCACCTTGAAAGTGGAGTCGCAGGTAGATAGGATAGTGAAGAAGGTGTTTGGTATGCTTTCCTTTATTGGTCAGAGTTTTGAGTACAGGAGTTGGGAGGTCATGTTGCGGCTGTACAGTACATTGCTTAGACCACTTTTGGAATATTGTGTGCAATTCTGGTCTCCTTGCTGTTAGAAGAATGTTGTGAAACCTGAAAGGATTCAGAAAAGATTTACAAGGATGTTGCCAGGGTTGGAGGATTTGAGCTATAGGGAGAGGTTGAATAGGCTGGTGTCATTTTCCCTGGAGTGTTGGAGGCTGAGGGGTGACCTTATAGAGGTTTATAAAATCATGACGGGCATGGATCGGGTAAATAGACAAAGTCTCTTCCCTGGTGTGGGGGAGTCCAGAACTAGAGGGGAAAGATATAAAAGAGACCTCAGGGGTAACGTTTTTATGCAGAGGGTGGTATATGTATGGAATTAGCTGCCAGAAGAAGTGTTGGGGGCTAGTATGATTGCAACGTTTAAAAGGTATCTGGATAGTTATATGAATAGGAAGGGGTTGGAGAGATATGGGCTGGGTGCTGGCAGGTAGGACTAGATTAGGTTGGGATATCTGATCGGCATGGACGAGTTGGACTGAAGGGTCTCTTTCCGTGCTATACATCTCTCTGACTCTATGACTTACAAATGCTAATGCACATTGTGCAATCATCAGCAAAAAACCCCACTGCTGACCTTACGATGTAGGGAAGATCTTTGGTAAAGCAGCTGAAAATGCTTGGGCCTAGGACGCTTTACTGATCCTTAGATTTGAAGGAAGTGGGAGGAGTTAAAAGATACATCTTCTCTGTACAGACATATTTGGCCCTTCCCTTCTCCCGCCTCTGTACTGGGGTAAAAAACCATTACATCTCTAACATGTTTGAATGCTGAAACAAGGTGATGGACCTTAACCACCTTAACTCACTCAAAATCTTTTCACTTTCACAGAAGTAAAATTGGGTCCATTATCTTCACAGGTTATATTTTTATTGCAAATACCTACTGTTTGGTTACTCAAATATAGTCACTATGAAAACAAAATGTAACCATTTGCTTAACTGTTAAGTTCCTAGACTAAAGTGACAATTGCTAAATAGCCACTAACAGCAGGAATCATTAATCTATAGGTATAGAAAGTTGGCCATGTAGTATTGTTTTAGGATTGCAGAATTAAATACAGAAATCCAAAGCTGTTCAGAGCTGTACCACTCTGTTATGTTCTCTTGTTAAATCTTTTGTTGCGAATCTCAGTCCGATAAGTGCTATTCAGGTCGATTTTCATGAAGGAGCGAATGTAAGACAGATTCTTGCTGAGAGGGGAGGATCTTTAACGTCAACTACATCTGTTTGGGGGAGTGAAGATACTGATTACTGAGTCCCATTTTATCAAGTCAAACTCAGTAAGTACCTACCTAAAACTATTTTTAAAAAGAATAGGCAAACTCAAAAGTGTTTTCACCCATATTCTCCTGGCCTGACATGACAGTCCGTCAGCAGAACATGGCATTCAAGGTCATTCCAGAGTGGTCTCCCAGCCTAAGCTCGAGGTGGTCTGGAGACTAGGTGCCAGCATGGACCAGGTGGGAAGGACCATTGTTCTAAACTTCTTATTACCCTAGTTTCAAATTTATTCCTACAATCTGCAATACTGGCTTTTGTTTTCTTTATGCTCTAATTCTTTTTTTCCTCAGAACTTGGACTGAAGAATCTGCACCTAGGTACCCTTTCACCTTAGATGGCACTGTCAGTGGCAACTTGGAAACTTTTCACTATACTCAAATATGAGGACATGACAATAAAGCTAATTCATTTCAATTCAGTTTGACTCAATGTGTTCTGACATGTTATGATACATCACAATGCCGGGCTGGACTTAAACCAGACTTTCTGGCTTACAGATAGGGACACTATGGCTACACCACAAGACAACAACAGTCTGCTGTTTAGCTTTGTGATCCTGGCATCTCATTGTCCTTCTCACCACTGAAATTACATTTTGCCTTTTACCCTCTTCCATTCGGCAGAAGATATAAAAGTTTGAATGTATGAACGAATAGATTCAAGAACAGCTTCTTCTTCGCTGTTATCAGACTTTTGAATGAACTTCTCAAATATTAATTCTGATCTTTTTCTCTCTCTCTCTCTGCATCTTCTACAGTAACACTCTCATTCTGTTTTGCTACCCTGATGCACTTTGTTTGGTACAATCTATCTGTATAGCACACAAAACAACACTTTTCACGGTCTTTTGGTACATGTGACAACAATGAATCAATCAATCTGTTTTATAAGGCAATGGTTCTAAAAGGGTTAATGTTGGAGACTGTATTAAACTCACCTAATCTAACAATGTCATCCAGTCTTGGATGGAGAAACAAGCAGGTTATATGTGCTCCTGGTCCTTGATATGCTGAGGTTTTATGTCTGACTCACCAATGTAACTTGTACCTTCGTTATCATGCAATGAACAACATTTTGTCATTAAAACAAGAACAACATATTTTCATAGTCACGGGTAGTTTATCCTCTATCACTGGAACATACAAACCCTTAGACCCACTACAGTATGGAGAATTGGTGGTAGCGTCCTCACTCAACCCTCCCTAACAGTATTGTTGATCTAGCCTTCCCAAATGGACAGTAGCAGTTCAAGAAGGTAGCACCACCTTTAGAGCAACATGCATTGGGCAATTAATGCTGGCCCAGCCAGTGATAGTCTTTTTTCCTGAATGAATTAAGAAAATCATTAATTGGTGGTGGTTAGATCCACAGCAATATACAACACAAACCTTATTTTTGACTATGATTTTTGCTTATCCCTTTCAGATGTCAATTTCCAATATTAAACTCTGGACGAATGTGCATACATATATTTTCCAGGGTGGAATAACAGTCATGTAACTGGACTTGTAACCCAGACTTCCAGGTTAAGGGTTTGAAGGTATGGATTCAAATCCCACCCTGGTAGCTATTGGAAGTTAAATCCAATATGTAAATCTGGAATAAAGGGAAAAAGCTAGTTGTGTAATTGTCAGCACAAAATCATTGTTAATTGCTGTAAACACCCATCTTGTGACAACTGACTGTGTGGAGTTTGCACATTCTCCCCATATCTGCGTGGGTTTCCTCTGGGCGCTCCAGTTTCCTCCCATAGTTCAAAAATGCGCAGGTTAGGTGAATTGGCCATGGTAAATTGCCCGTAGTGTTAGGTGTAGGGGAATGGGTCTCGGTGGGTTGCGCTTCAGCGGGTCGGTGTGGACTTGTTGGGCCGAAGGGCCTGTTTCCACACTGTAAGTAATCTAAATCATCTTAAATACCCTCTAAACTAATCTAGCAAGAAACTCAGTTCAAGTGTCATTAAGGATAGGCAATAAGTGCTGGTCTTGCCAGCAAAGTTCACATCTGTGAACAAATAAAGTAGATATAAGCTGATAATATGACATCAGGTTTTTTTTAACCATGTCTTAATGGTTGTTTGTTTGCATATCATAGATTACATTTGTGGCTAATTCCACCACAGTATCTCTAGACAGTAAGTGTGAATGGGCATTTATGGTGGTGTCACACCAAAACCTGCTAATTTTATACATCCACTTCCAGAAAAGCCATGAGACTGTCACTGGAAAATGAGGTCTAACCAAAATATTTTCCTAGTGTCTATTGTTCCAAATGAAATAGCATGGAAATTTATAAAACATCTGCAGCAACAAGGAATTTTAAAAAATTAGACTTGAGGTTCAAAATACAGAATAGTTGGCAGAAAAACAATGATTTTCAGACTCAATACCAATTTTCCCTAACTACACATATAGCTCAATTGAAATTACAGAACAAATTGACTACTCAATCAAATGGATTCTTGATAGCATTTATCCTTCATGTGAGCAACTAGTTATTATTAAATGTAAGCACTCTTTTACCATATTCCTTCAATCTTCCCCTCGTTCACCTGTCCACTCTGACCTCAAACCCTCACACAGTTTCAGCCTTTACCACTAAACTTAGATGTCAATTCCAGTTTCGCAAATCTTTGTATAAAGAAACCTCTTCTGATTCCTATTTTGAATCTTTTATTCTTGTGCCGATGTTAATCAGTGATAATTTGGTAGAACTTCATCTTGCCCAATTTTCATTGTGTTAGTGAGACAAAATCAGTTCCATATTCCTGCCTCTAGAATTTCTTTCTGGATTGTTTCATTTAGTGATATGGCATAACATAGCACTGTACCTTACGATTTTTCTTCTTTACTTCATCAATGACAGTTTTCACTTCATTTGCATAAGCCAAGGCTGGATCAGGGTGGTCCTCCCTGAACATGCCTCGGTATGTATCAGGAACAGGTGCCTGTTCAGAAAGTAACATTTGTTTTAATTGAGAGAAAGGTCACAGAACAAATCCTGTGATAAACACTAACAGTTTAATTATGAGAATTCAACATACCACATGAACCCAATCCTTCTGTGGTCTTAGACTTCGGAATTTATAAGGACTGATATCTATCAATGAATTGAGGTGTCCATGGTAAGCACTTTGAATACAAAAGCAGAATGTGGTCAGTAGCATTTACATTATATTAAGGTAGAGCCATAATTTAATGCAATACAACCCTAAATATTATAATACTATGGGATTGTCATCTTCAACATAATACAGGCATTGGCTACGGAACTCATGCAGGATACTACTGTTAAGAAAACTGAATAACGTCGAAAATTTGCTAAAGAAATAGGTTTTGAAATCTATGTTAATTCAGCGATTCACAAACTTATTTAAACTAACTTACTTGTCTAACACAACGATATCTTCATGTTGGGTATATTGTTGAGCCAGCCTGACAGCAAGATCATTTGCCTCCGAACTGTAATGAAGTAAGGAATCACATCATTTTTAAACTGTACATGAACAATTGAAAATATCAAATTTGTCTCCTCATTACCTACATAAGACACACTTAATACTGCCCCCCCCAAAAAATCAATATTTTAACATTCTTTACACAGAGTGTGTATAAAGAAAATGCTAATTGTGGGATCCTTCTAAAATGTAAATTCTCAGTTATCTGATATTGCATTCACTCATTCTGAATTTCTGTGTGATTTTGCCATTTTTCCTGAGAAAAGTCAGAGGTTCTTTTTGGCTAGCAAAATGATATGGAAGCTGCACCAACATTTCTCTTAGATTTTTCTAACATAGGAACCTGATTGTGTAATTTTTAATCAGGATTCAAGGACAATCTAGTTGAGTAGACAGGCTGCTGTGGTATGCCAGCCAACTTATAATGAGACCCTGTTTTAAAAATAACAACTCGGATTAGGAGTGGACTGTTGTCTGCTGAGGAGTTGTTGAACCCATTTAGGTTTAAACAATAATCTGGAAGAATTCACTGTTATTTTCCAGTTCTGGCACAAAAAGTAACAGCTTCATTGGAATTTACATCTTCGTTGCTTACCAGCACCAGAAACACTCGGCTACTATTTCCTTATAGGATAAATGGCAAATAATCATATAGAGTGGGGCAGGATATGTATAATTTAGTAAGAACTGACAGGGAGTGAGCAGATCTTTCTTTCATGATAATCTTCACCAGGCTCACAGGAAACACTTGTTATAAAGATTATATTTGGTCCACAGAAATGTACACCATAGCATATTAAGAACATTATTACATTAACATTTGGATAAGACTTACTGATTATTAAGAAAAAAAACATGATTGTTTTTCAGTATTTTCTCTCACTAGTAGTTAAACATTCTCTTTGGAAGTTTGGAAAAATGCCCATGGCAGTAGACATGGATTAAAGAGTCCAGCTTTTGTTACACGGGAATTTTATTGTTTTAGGAGATGGGTCCTTAAGACTATATATTGGCCAGGAAAAATAACTGCTTCCTTCAAAGGGTAGGCAGGATCTGCTTAGGAAAAAACAAACAGTAAAACTGATTACAAGAGAATATTTAAAGTGAACCAAAATTGGAGTTGACTGCCTATGTTTTCACATTATATTAAAAATGGAGGGCTGATCACCATCAGTAATCTAAATTTAGAAAACACCCAAAGTTAAAGAATTTCAGGCATTTTCACCTTGATATATATCAGTGATTTGCATTGTGTACATGTATATGTTAGAAAGGATTCACAGAATCTAGATTAGAGTGGTGCTGGAAAAGCACAGCAGTTCAGGCAGCATTCGAGGAGCAGTAAAATCGACGTTTCGGGCAAAAGCCCTTCATCAGGAATACAGGCAGACAGCCTGATGGGTGGAGAGATAAATGAGATGAGAGTGGAGGTGAGGAGAAAGTAGCATAGAATACAATAGGTGAGTGGGGGAGGGGATGAAGGTGATAGGTCAGGGAGGAGGGTGAAGTGGATAGGTGGAAGAGAAGATTGGCAGGTAGGACAAGTCATTTAGGTTTAAATAGTAATCTGGAAGAGTTCACTGTTATTTTCCATTTCTGGCACAAAAAGTAACAGCTTCATTGGAATTTACATCTTCGTTGCTAGACCAGCCTCCTTCACCGCCGCTCCCTCACCACCAGACTCCTGGAGGAAGAACACCTCATCTTCCGCCTTGGAACATTTCAACCCCAGGACATCAATGTGGACTTCAACAGTTTGCTAATTTCCCCTTCCCCCAACTCACCCCAGTTCCAAACTTCCAGCTCAGCACTGTCCCCATGACTTAAGACCATAAGACATAGGAGTGGAAGTAAGGCCATTTGGCCCATCGAGTCCACTCTGCCATTCAATCATGGCTGATGGGCATTTCAACTCCACTTACCCGCATTCTCCCTGTAGCCCGTAATTCCTTGTGAATCAAGAATTTATCAATTTCTGCCTTGAAGACATTTAGCGTCCCAGCCTCCACTGCACTCTGCGGCAATGAATTCCACAGGCCCACCACTCTCTGGCTGAAGAAATGTCTCCGCATTTCTGTTCTGAATTTACCCCCTCTAATTCTAAGGCTGTGTCCACGCGTAGTCCCTCGCCTAACGGAAACAATTTCCTAGCGTCCATCCTCTCCAAGCCATGTATTATCTTGTAAGTTTCTATTAGATCTCCCCTTAATCTTCTAAACTCCAATGAAAAAATCCCAGGATCCTCAGCCGTTCCTCATATGTTAGACCTACCATTCCAGGGATCATCCGTGTGAATCTCCGCTGGACACTCTCCAGTGCCAGTATGTCCTTCCTGAGGTGTGGGGACCAAAACTGGACACAGTCCTCCAAATGGGGCCCAACCAGAGCTTTATAAAGTCTCAGTAGCACAACGGTGTTTTTATATTCCAACCCTCTTGAGATAATTGACAACATTGCATTCGCTTTCTTAATCACAGACTCAACCTGCATGTTTACCTTTAGAGAATCCTCAACTAGCACACCCAGATCCCTCTGTACTTTGGCTTTATGAATTTTCTCACCGTTTAGAAAGTAGTCCATGCTTGTATTCTTTTTTCCAAAGTGCAAGACCTTGCATTTGCTCACATTGAATTCCATCAGCCATTTCCTGGACCACTCTTCCAAACTGTCTAGATCCTTCTGCAGCCTCCCCACTTCCTCATTACTACCTGCCTGTCCACCTAACTTTGTATCATCGGCAAACTTCAGTAGAATGCCCCCAGTCCCTTCATCCAGATCATTAATATATAACGTGAACAGCTGCGGCCCCAACACTGAACACTGCGGGACACCGCTTGTCACCGGCTGCCATTCCGAAAAAGAACCTTTTATTCCAACTCTCTGCCTTCTGTCAGACAGCCAATCCTCAATCCATACCAGTAGCTCACCTTGAACACCATGGGCCCTCACCTTGCTCAGCAGCCTCCCGTGTGGTACCTTATCAAAGGCCTTTTGGAAGTCTAGATAGACCACATCCACTGGGTTTCCCTGGTCTGACCTACTTGTCACCTCTTCAAAGAACTCCAACAGGTTTGTCAGGCACGACCTCCCCTTACTAAATCCATGTTGACTTGTTCTAATCTGACCCTGCTCTTCCAAGAATTTAGAAACCTCATCCTTAATGATGGATTCTAGAATTTTACCAACAACTGAGGTTAGGCTAATTGGCCTATAATTTTCCATCTTTTGTCTTGATCCTTTCTTGAACAAGGGGGTTACAACAGCGATCTTCCAATCATCTGGGACTTTCCCTGACTCCAGTGACTTTTGAAAGATCTCAACCAATGTCTTCGCTATTTCCTCAGCCACCTCCCTCAGAACTCTAGGATGTAGCCCATTGGGGCCAGGAGATTTATCAATTTTAAGACCTTTTAGCTTTTCTAGCACTTTCTCTTTTGTAATGGCAACTATACTCAACTCAGCCCCTGACTCCCTTTAATTGTTGGGATATTACTCATGTCTTCCACTGTGAAGACTGACGCAAAGTACTTATTAAGTTCTCCTGCTATTTCCTTATCTCCCATCACTAGGCTTCCAGCACCAGTTTGAAGTGGCCCAATGTCTACTTCCGCCTGTTGTTTGTTTCTTATGTATTGAAAGAAACTTTTACTATCGTTTTTAATATTACTGGCTAGCCTACCTTCATATTTGATCCTCTCCTTCCTTATTTCTCTCTTTGTTATCCTCTGTTTGTTTTTGTAGCCTTCCCAATCTTCTGATTTCCCAGTGCTCTTGGCCACTTTATAGGCTCTCTCTTTTTCTTTGATAGATTTCCTGACTTCCTTTGTCAGCCATGGCTGTCTAATCCCTCCCCGGATGATCTTTATCTTTTTGGGGATGAACCTCTGTACAGTGTCCTCAATTTTACCCACAAACTCCTGCCATTTTTGCTCTACTGTCTTCCCCGCTAGGCTCTGCTTCCAGTCTATTTTCGTCAGTTCCTCTCTCATGCCCTCATAATTACCTTTATTTAACTGTAACACCATTACATCCGATTTTGCCTTCTTTCTTTCAAACTGCAGACTGAACTCTACCATATTATGATCGCTGCTTCCTAAGTGTTCCCTTACTTTAAGATTTTTTATAAAGTCTGGTTCATTACATAGCACTAGGTCCAGAATAGCCTGCTCCCTTGTGGGCTCCATGACAAGCTGTTCCAAAAAGCCATCCTGTAAGCATTCAATGAATTCCCTTTCTTTGGATCCATTGGCAACATTATTTACCCAGTCCACCTGCATATTGAAGTCCACCTCCCATGATCACTGTGACCTTGCCTTTCTGACATGCCTTCTCTATTTCCCAGTACATGTTGCGCCGCTAGTCCTGACCACTGTTAGGAGGTCTGTACATAACTCCCACTATGCTTTTTTTGCCTTTGTGGTTCCTCAATTCCACCCACACAGACTCCACATCATCCGATGCTGTCATTCAGTGCCATAGATTTAATTTCGTTCTTAACTAACAAGGCAACCCCACCCCCTCTGCCGACCTCCCTGTCTTTTCGATAAATTGAAAACCCTTGGATGTTTAACTGCCAGTCCTGACCCCCCTGCAACCACGTCTCTGTGATGCCTACCACATCATAATCATTCACAATGATCTGTGCCATTAGTTCATCTGCTTTGTTACGAATGCTATGAGCATTCAGGTAAAGTGCCTTAATGCTAACTTTCTTATCATTAGAGATATTGGAAGTCATAAGATGTCCTAAGTTATCCTTCCTTTTTGCTGCATTCCCAGTCTGTCTCAAGTTTAAATCTGCCTGCACATATGCTATCCTGCCGCTTATCTTTCCATTTAACTCCATACTCCCTGTCGCTTTCACTTTCCCTTCCCCCCCAACTCAGAAGTTTAAAGTCCTACTGACCACCCTATTTATCCTCTTCACTAGAACATTGGTACCAGATCAGTTCAGGTGGAAACCGTCCCAACGGTACAGATCCCCCCGGTTCCAAAACTGATGCCAATGCCCCATGAAGTGGAATCCCTCTTTCCCACACCATTCCCTTAGCCACGTGTTTACTTCCCTAATTTTCTTATCCCTATGCCAATTGGCACTTGGCTCGGGCAGTAATCCGGAGATTATGGCCCTTGAGGACCTGTACTTAATTTCCTTCCTAGTGCTCGATAATCCCCAAACAGGTCCTCCACCCTAGCTTTGCCTATGTTGTTAGTCCCAACGTGGACCACAACAACTGGATCCTCCCCCTCCCGCTCCAATATCCTTTCAAGCCGGTCAGAGATGTCCCACACCCTGGCACCGGGCAGGCAACACACCATGCAAGACTCCCGATCCGGCTTGCAATGGATATTATCTGTCCCCCTAATTATAGAATCCCCTATAACCACTACTTGTCTTTTTGCTCCCCCCTATTGAATGGCCTTCTGCACCATGGTGCCGTGGTCAACTGGCTCATCCTGTCCAGAGTCCTTTTCCTCATCCGTACAGGGAGCAAGAATCTCATACCTGTTGGACAAGGTCAACCTGCCTATCTTCTTTTCCATCTATCCACTCCACCCACCCCCTTGACCTATCACCTTCATCCCCTCCCCCACTCACCTTATGTACTCTATGCTACTTTCTCCCCACCCCCACCCTCCTCTCATTTATCTCTCCACCCTTCAGGCTCTCTGCCTGTACTCCTGAGGGAGGGCTTTTGCCTGAAATGTCGATTTTACTGCTCCTCGGATGCTGCCTGAACTGCTGTGCTTTTCCAGCACCACTCTAACCTAGACACTGGTTTCCAGCATCTGCAGTCATTGTTTTTACCTAGAAAGGATTCACAGCTAAACGTTGTCAATGCAGAGAATACAATTTGATCCAAAATTATAAAAGCATATCTATTTTCTTTTTGAGAATTTTGGTGAACTGGAAAATGTCCTGGAAATAATTAAAAACAATTCCATTGATTCCCTATTGTGTAGCTCATTCTTACAAACCAAGGTGGCTACTGTTTGATTTTTGGTCAATGACCAGTTAGTTGATCCCCATGTAAGTGCTCTGATACTGCAACTAATCTGAAACACCTACTTTCAGGAGAAAAAAAACATGCTTTTGGTCTCTATGCAGTAAATGGTGTCAGAATGAGGATTTGGCTCAACTATTAATATAGTTCCTTGCAAATCTAAAAGACTCCTAAAATTCACAGCCAAGGAATAAAAATGAATAAGGGACACTTGGCTCTGGTACAAAATAGCAAACAACTGTTAAAATATATCTCACTATAACAAAGAATTATTGCCATCAGAGGAGGAGGAAAATTAATAAATCAAGCTATCAAACTATTTTTAAAGTTAATTCTATGACAAAAGTTTTTAAAAAATCATGACAAGGGTTGTCCCAAGATTCATTAGAGTCAATTAATCACTTTTGTTTTAGCCACTATTGAAATGTAGGAAACTTAGCAGTCAATTTGCTCACAACAAATAATCCCACTTCAGTTGGAAATTGCACCATGGGATTTTTTTGCATCTACCTGAGAAGGCAGACCGAGCTTTAGTTTGGAGTTTCACCGAGGAGGTAGTGAGAAATGCAGATGCTGGAGAGTCAGAGTCAATAACATATGGCACTGGAGAAAGCACAAGTAGCATCTGAGGACCAGGAAAGTTGATGTTTCGGGCAGAGCCCTTCATCACTTAATCGACTTAATCTCTCACCTAAAAACTGGCACCTCCAAAACTGCAGAACTTCATTAATGCCCAAGTGCCAAATGCAATTTGAGTGGGACTTAAACACAGAATCTTCTGACTCAGAGGTGAGAGTAAATCAAAAGAGCTACATCTGATAATTATGGCACCAAATACGTATTTTGAATCATGCTTTCCAATATTTTAAGTTTAATTTCAAAACACTTTGCATTTACATATAATGCTTAGGAAAAAACCATCAAATTACAGTGAAGTTCAAAGTTTATTTCAATTGTGTCAAGAATAAATTTACTAAAAACTGAATTTTAAGCCACCTAGAATAATAAGCACTAATACAACTATTATTTGAAATAATTGATATATAAAAATATTTAAGGAAAATATACATTTAGCAAATTAAAAGAATCAAATTTTACCCAGAATTCACAAAATAGAAAACCGATAGTTCCTGTGGTAGTGTCTCTGACAGTTTCTTTGCATAGTGGACTATATTGTCATGTAGAAAACGTGAATTTGTGTTCAATTTTTTCATTTGCATATATCCAGCTTTCACGACGTCTGGGTGACAATGTCCAACTATGAAAGGAAAAACATGTTTAAAGGCAGGAAATTCATTCAATGCAGCTTCATATTTGAAAACCAATGACAATCATCCATCTAATGGAATCTATATTCCTTAAATCCAATTCAGCTCAGCCAATAAGCCAAATTCTCAAATTCAAATTGGTGTTCATGCAATTTCAGCACTGGGCCTCATTGCAATTAATCACAGGCAGTAATCCCCAGTTGGGTAGAATCACAGGATCCCTACAGTGTGGAAGCAGGCCATTTCATCCACTGAGTCCACACCGACCTTCCAAAGGGCATCCCATCCAGACCCACCGTCCTTAATCTATCCCTGTAAGCCTACATTTCCCATGACTAATCCAACCAGCACATCCCTGACACTATGGGTAATATAGGATGGCCAATCCACCTAACCTGCATATCTTTAGACTGTGGGAGGAAACTGGGGCTCACGGATGAAACCCACACAGACACGGGGAGAACATGCAAACTACACATATACAGTCAATCCGAATTGAACCCGGGTCCCTAGTGCTGAGAGGCACCAGTGCTAACCACTGAGCTGCCCCAGAATGCTTCATAAAGGCTGGATGGATGTGTCCCGGGTGTGAGGAACTAATAATTGATGGTATTCAGAAGGATTCAAAATGTTCTGACATGAATTAAAAATAAAGAGATACATAGAGATAGAAATTAGAAAGAAAACAATATGCTAGATTGTATTGTAAAAGAGCTGGAAGTCTTGTTGCAACTTTAGAGCACTTTGGTGAGATCCCAGCCTGCAGAATTATGTCTAGTTGTGGCCTCCCTACCTAAGGAAAGATGCACTTACTACAAAAGGTTCACTAGATTTATTGCTGAAATGAGATGGATGTTCTAGGAGAATTTATTTGTAGTTACACTCTATACTCTGGCATTTAAAAGAATGAGAAGTTATTTTATTGAAATTTATGAAATTCTTAGAAGCTTAGCAGGGTAGATGCTGATAGCCTTACCCCGTAGGTGGCAGCTCTAGAACTGGAGGTAATTTTTCAGGAACAGAGGTCAGCTATTTAGAACTGAAAAGAGGAATGATAGTTTCACTCAGGAATTTTGAATCTTTGGAACTCTAAACCATAAATGACTGAACACATTTGATGAGTTTATTCAGGACAGAGGAGTTTTTTTTTAACATCAAGGGAAGTGGGGATTGGATGGAAAATGGAGCTGATGATAGTCACAATTTTCTTGAATGGAGGGGAGCAAACTTATTTCTGTTGCTGTTCCTTTGGTTCAAATGACATCTGGTAAAAACAATGACTGCAGATGCTGGAAACCAAATTCTGGATTAGAGTGGTGCTGGAGAAGCACAGCAATTCAGGCAGCATCCGAGGAGCAGTAAAATCGACGTTTCGGGCAAAAGCCCTTCATCAGGAGTACAGGCAAAGAGCCTGAAGGGTGGAGAGATAAGTGAGAGGAGGGGTATATGACATATGGGTGTTTTGCAAAATCTGGAGATGTAACAGAAATGCAACCTTAAATACTTCTGAGCTATTTTTCAGGAACCTCTAGTAGCCCATGAAACCACTATAGGCCCATAAGAACTAATTAGAACTTGTACTACACTCCACTTCATTGATGTCTAATTTCACAATGTTGTCCTACAACTGGCACAGGACTCCAATTTGAATAACAAAATCAGGCAGTCACTTTGTAACAATTCCATTTTGTATGAGGCCCATTTCCACAATTAATCTGTTGGGGAGACTGTGACCAAATCTTAGAAACATGTTATTCTCGAAAGACTTTTAAAAGGACTTTGCCAAGTAGTTTAACATTCTGAATAGAAGCATTACTAGATTCCTTTGACAATCTTATTTATTCTTTTGTTTTTTTCAAACATCATTCCATGGGTTTGTGGATAGATAAGTAATGGGTTCCCACTGGCTGTTTGAAGCTTCATAAAAAAATTGAGAATTCATTGAACCACTTAGCTCTCCCCAAAACTCCACAAGTAATTTATATTCTATAATGGATGGTGATGCATTAAATACATGTTAAGAATGTTGAAAATTTCTGTAACAAAATTTCTAAATTTGGTCTAACTTAGGGCAAAGAAAAATGTTTTAGCAAATTACTTTTCTATTTGATAGAAATCACAACACTGTTTGTCCCTTTATTGTATTAAAGTTCAGTGTCTGAACAACTTTAAGAAAATGTCAGTAAGGCAAACAACAACTCAATTCAAATCAATTAATCTGCTCTGAAAATAAACTATGGTTGCAGTTTCCTTCGAAAAATGTCAGAATGCTTCTTCAAATATGTTTTGAGTAAAAACAATTAATTTTCAAGATATTCAGAATTAATCACATTGAATAAAATGTTATTTTAAAAAGATAGATCTTGTGAATTCAGGTTTTATGAGTTCTGAGTATCACTTTTCCACTTTCAAAACTACAACTGTCTAGCTCTTAACCCATCATTCACTATGACATGTCTGCAGCTATCCATCTGCTCAGCCACACTCCTTGATGTGCTGGCCTTCTTAACACAAGCTTTTTAAATCCCTCTCCCATCTACTCCATCCTCACCATCAGTAACATGTGTGATGAGCTCATGTCTTCTTTGCCATGAAGATTGAAATTATCCAATTAGCTGCCTCTACCACATTCCTTCCTTCTATTAGTCTACTGGGCTGAGAACCTCTAAATACCCCCCTGCTGCAGCCTGAATTTACGTCATTCTCTAGGTGCTTCCAATCTCATTTTATGCTCTCTCTGAGCTCACCTTGCTTCTAAGATTTATCTCCAGCTTCCTCAATGCTAGTCCAACATCCATGTTAATCGAGATTATAAAATGACCCCTCAGGTGTTGTTCATCTTTCCTTAAAATCTGCCATCATTACCCCTCTTCAGAAAACCCTGCCCCTTCTTTGTTGTAAAACACTGCCTCATCTCTCACCTGCCTTTCCTTTTTAAAAGCCTTGGTCACGTTTTTGCCTCTTTTCCTGCAAATCATTGTGTGCATCCCTCAGATCAGGTTTTCCTCAGTACTAAAACAGCTGTCATCAAAATCCCAAATGGCATCCTGTGTGACTGCTATAAAGGTGAAGTCATACTTGTTACCCATCTGCAACTTTTCACATAGTGGATCACACCATCCATCTGTACAAAGTACAGCTTGACTGGAGGTGGGGAGAAGGAAGGTGCACTCTCCTGAGTAAAGTTCCACCTTTAATTAATGTGCTGGAACTGTGGATTCAGCAGCAACAGAATCCTTTCTCACTCTCAGACAATTACTTCTGGTGATTCACAAGGACTTATCCTTGGCCCCTCCTCTACCTCATTTACATAATCTGAAAACCAGTGTCACTTTCCATATGTATGCTAATGACACCCAGCCCTAAATAATTTTCCCCTTTGCTTTTAAGTATCCCCCAGGCCTTGGCTCTCTGTAACTCCACAGGATCTGAGGGGCAACTTTCTTATGCAGAGGGTGGTGCATGCATGGATTGACCTGCCAGAGGAAGGTACAATCACAACATCTAAAAGGCATCTGGATGGGTATATGACAGGAAGGGTTTAGAGCGATAATGGGCCAAATGCTGGCAAATGAGACTAGATTAGTTTAGGATATCTGGTTAACATGGACGAGTTGAACTGAAGGGTCTGTTTCTGTGCTGTACATCCCTCTGACTCTACACAACTATCTAAGAGATCTGCACTCCTCCAACCCTGGCCTCCTGAATAACCCTGATTTTACTTACTTCATGATTGGAAGCCATATCCTTGTGTTAATGTCAGGAGTTTACTGCTCCTTTCCTCCTTTAAATTTCTCTTTAAAATCTACTGCTTTGATCAAGCTTTTGATAATTGCCCCTAAGCTCTCCTATGTGGCTCAGTCAACTTTTGTTTGATGATGCTTCTGTCAATCATCCTGGGACATTCTAATATGTTGATAGTGCTAGATAATTGCAAAGTGTTACTGTTTCAGCAAGTTTAAAGTTGAAGAATGACTGCCTAAAATCATCAGAATCATGTTAATTGTTTTGAAAGAGATTTCTTCTTCCAAAAAGTTCAAAAATGCTCAAATAGCCTGTACTGTGGCAGAGGGACTAATGATATGGTTAATCTATGGTGCATTAATAAAGATTATTTTAATCAGGCTTTGCACTCTGCACCCCAAAGTTCTACTTCAGTATTATAAATAGAAAGCAGCAAGTTTCAGCATTGCTTTGCATAAAGTTCACTGAAGATGTTACCTAGTAAGGTAATGAAACGTCTGGAAATGAACCTTTCAGCTCAGTGAGCAAACCTACATGCAAAACCTCAACCTGAGCTACAAATCTTCTCAAAGTTCGCTTCTACTTCAGTTGATGGAAGTTCTGTACATGCATATTTATATCTGTAGATGGTGCTCTGCTTCCAGCCACTTATAGCAATTTAGATATTTTGTCAATAAGCTCCGAAGAGCAGGAAGTATATTTTTAAACCCTTTTCAAGTGGAGAATAGCCTGTAAAGAAAGCAGGATAAATTCAATCTGTTCAATTACTGCCCCAACAGTCCAGCCTCCGAGGTCAAGGTAATAGAGGCTGAAGTGGCTGGGGCCATGTTTCCTGGAGGGGCGACTTTATAGAGCTTTACAAAATCATGGGGGGGCGTGAATAGGGTAATTAATCAAGAGCTTTTCCCCAGGGTAGCAGAGTCCAAAACTAGACGGCCTGGGTTTAATGTGAGAGGGGGAAGATTTAAAAAGGGCAACATTTTCATGCAGAGGGTGGTGCGTGTATGGAATGAGCTGCCAGAGGAAATGACGGAGGCTAGTACAATTACAACATTTAAAAGGCATCTTGAAGGATATATATTAATAGGAAGGGTTTAGAGGCATATGGTTAAAAGGTTGGCAGATGGGACTAAATTGATTTAGGACATTTGGTCAGCATGGACGAGTTGGACAAGGGTCTGTTTCCGTGCTATACATCTCAATGACTCTAATGGAAGGTGTTGTCAACAGCTCCATCTAGCGACATTTATTCAGCAATAATGTGCTGATTAATGCTCAGTTTGAGTTTGAATCACTGTGACTATTTGGCTCCAGAACTCTAGCAACCATATTCCAAACATGAATAAGGTGCGACAAGATTGGCTGCCCTTGACACCAAGGTGTAGCGTCAGGAAGTCCTAGTAAAACTGAAGTAGTTGGGAATTGGGGACAACTGTTCACTGGTTGAAGCCATCCAAAACCAGGGTTATGGCTATTGAAGAATAATTATTTGAATATGTGGACACTACTGTTGGTGTTTCTCAGGATTGGGTCTTAGCTTTAAACATCTTCAGCTGCTTGATCAATGATCTTCCCTTCTACATTAGGTTAGAAGTAGGAATGTGGGTTCTTGTGGTGCAATGGTAGTGTCCTTACTTCTGGATCAGAAGCCTGGTTCAAAGCCCACCTAGTCCAAATGTCTATCATAACATGTCTGAACATGATTAACAATACTTAGAAGTTGGGATGATTGTTTAATACTAAATAGTTCACAACACTGCAAAAGGAATGTAGCCTACGTTAAGGGATAACATGAGGGCATTAGTCAGTAAGGATCATGGCTCAGGTGATCTGGAAATCATACCAGTATGGGTGAGATTAGAAAAAGCTTGAATTAGAAAATGCTGGTGCAAGTAGATCATAGCGCCTTAACAGTGAATTGCTGAAGCTTGTAACAAAAACAATAATTGTAGTTGACTTTAAATTTTCATATAAACCTGCCTAATCAAATTGATAGACTGCATGAATGAATGCTTTTGTTCCAGTTTCTGGAGCAATACAATGTGGAATCTGTAGTGATTGGAATGACGTCAGCCAGATGGATCTCATAGAATATGAGGGGCTGTAAACTTGGTCTAATCAGGAGTCCTGTTTGACAAATATGAACAGTAGCATCAGAGGTTCTGCTCACCCAAGAAACTGGCTCTGAGCTAGCTGAGGTCAGTGACATGGACTAGACATTTGTAGATCAAGGGTGACTTGGTGATGGGATACCGGCTTTCATGAAGTTATTTTGGTGGCGACCAGAGAAAAACACACCCCTGCACAGAATTGCTCACAACAATCCTCTTTACATTGGAGTACACATTACTCAAATCGTGCTGTTATTTGGCTCCTTTGATTCTGCCACTGGAAGAGTTGGCCAAGAATGTGCTATATTTTCCAGGCAAATGACACTGAGACAAATGAAGAGCAACAAGTAATTCTCCAGACGGCGTGTGAACCTGTAGCTTATTTTGGTTATCAGGAGCCTAACTTTCCCCAAGGCACCAGATACTAAAACCTTTCAAGAGTTGACAGATTTAGCTAAGGAATATTACAGACCCAAACCTCTTCCAATTCCGAGATGCCATCAGTTTCACTCAACAGTTTGAGAATGAGGGGAATTTGTACTGGGATTTTTAATCAAGTTAAGATGACTGGCAAAAGCATGTGATTTTGGTTTAATCCTATGTGAGATGCAGAGACACCATTTGGTATGTGGAAGTAATGATGTGACCATACAAAAACGCCTACCAGCTGAACCCAACTGAACTTCAAAATAAGTGCGACGATTGGCTTTATCATTGGAAAATGCAGCAAGTAGAGCTTATGAGTTAGAGGGAATGCTGATGGAAATGGAATGAGCTTGTTAAATGAGAGTGGGGAGCACTATTTGAGTGAAGGCAATTGCATTGCCTCATTCAGCACATATCCTGAACAGAGTGATCCTAGATCCCAGCAAAGCCCCAAAACAAAGACAAAGCTCAGCCAAACAGTCAATATTTTCTCGAGGATCTGGCCTGCCAGGCCATTGTAGTTGTTACTGTTTTGCAGACTCAAGACAATGAAAGAGTCTCACCAGACCTAAGTTGAGTAAGAGAATTCTGAGGCAAGTATCCAGGAGAGTGGACACCCTGGAAAGTCAACCGACAGCTGGTTTGGAACAGTTAAATTGCTTAGCACTATCCAAATCAGAACCAAAATAAATGTCTGGTTAAATGGTCACCAAGTCCTAATAGAGGTCGATACTAGCACGGCTGTATCAATGATTGCAGAAGCAGTCTTTATCAAAAGTCGCTCTGGCCTCGAAACCTAAAGTCTGTGTAAGACCTCAGCCAGACTGAGAACTTATACAGGGGAACCTTTACAGCTTAAGGGTACAACTTTGGTTCTGGTCTCTTATGAGAGGCCGCTGGTTCAGTTACCACTAACTGTAGTAAAAGGCTTGAGCCCAAGCTTGATGGGCACAATTGGTTGAGAAAGATTCAACTTGATTAGCTCAACATTTCGATCAAAAAATGGCTGCCTAAGTGAAGTCCGAATGAAATACTCAAAGGTTTTCGGGGAGGTCTACTATCAAAAGGGATCGAGGCCATCTTGCATATTGGCCAAGAAGCAGTTCCATGATGCTACAAGGCCCATCCAGTGCCATTTGCATTTTGGGCAAAAGTAGAGGCAGAAATCAGAAAGATGGAAAGTGAAGGAATCATCAAACCAGTTTGCAGTGTAGGCTGCACCGGTTGTACCTAATGAGAAGCCCAAATGGTTCGGTTTGCCTTTTTGGGGATTTGAAGCAAACGGTAAACTGCTTTTCACAGCTGGATAAATACCCAATCCCTCACATGGAGGGATTACATACAAAACTGGCCGGAGGGGGTGGGGGGTGCTGTCCTTCATGAAGCTGGACATGAGCTGTGCGTGCCTTGTGATTAGATGAGGATTCCCAGTAGTATGCTGCAATTAATACACATAAAGGTTTGTACAAAACGATACTGCCTTTTGGGGTTTCCTATATACGTAACCTGGCCTCCATTCTGGCACCCTTACATTTGCTATTGAAAAAGAGTCAGCCTCTGGAAATGATTTCGTAGACAAGATATAGCCTTCAGGCAAATGAAAATGCAGTTACTGTCTAAGGTGTTGGCACACTATGATCCCAAGTGAGATGTGGTACTGACATGCAATGCCTCCCTCCACGATATTGAGTAGTTTTGGGTCAAAGTGGAACTGTGGAGAGGAATGTCTGATGCTGTATGCTGAATGAAAATATGCCCTGATAGAGAAGGAAGATTTGGCGGTACCTTTTGTGTGAGAAAGCTCCACCAAAATCTTTTACAGATGTAAATTGGAATAGTAACAGAACACAAACCACTGCTTGGGCTACTTAAAGTGGACAGCCGTGTTGCCAGTAACTTCAGGTCGAATTCACTGGTGCATACAATTCCAAATTGGAACACCGTCCGGGAGCTGATGTGACGAATACAGACGCATAGAGTCAACCAGACAACCACAGAGGACGTATATTATGGGGAGCAAGAGTGATTGTCCCAAGCAAAGCTCACCACCAGGTCATCTAGGAGTTTCCAAAATGCAGAGGTTGGCGATAAATTATGTCTGGTAGTCAGGATTGGATGCCAACATAGCCATGTTGGTGGGGCAGTGCTCAAAGTGCCAACAAGGACAAAAATTACAGCGAGCAGCTCCCCCACACTCGTCTGAATGGTCAGGTAAGCCCTGGACTCGGTTACAAGTTGACTATGCTGGTCCTTTCATGATCTCTATGTTTTTAGTCACTGTGGATGTCCATTCAAAGTGGTTGAACGTACAAAGAGTTCATTCATCAAACATGGGATGACGATTGAAAAGTTGTGAGCATCTTTCACAACACATGGATTCCCAGAGGTGTTGGTCACAGACAACGGGGCATCATTTACCAGCCTGGAGTTTGAGTATTTCCTATACTCAAATGGCATTCGGCATACAAGGACAACCCCACTCCATCCATTATCCAATGATCTGGCAGAAAGAGCTGTCCAAACTTTGAAGGCAGTCTTAAAGAAACAGTCTACAGATTCACTCAATTCCAAAGTGTTCTGGTTCCTGTTTGATTATAGGACCACATCTCACGCTACAAAACAGACAGCTCCAGCAGAGTTGCTAATGGGGAGAGCACTCTGCGCCAGGTTAAATCTGATCTTCCTGGAGCTGGTGGTGGTGTTGGGGGGTTGGGGGGTTGGGGGGTGTGTGAAACAGCATCAGGAATGCCAATACTGGACACAAGACTCTTCTAAGCGAGAGAGGCAGCTTACTTCAGGGGACGAAGTCAGGTGTAGGAACCACGGGAACGGCTCTGCATGGTTAAAAGGCACGGTTGACTCAAGATAAGGCTTCATGACATTCAAAGTTCGGGTACATGTGGCAGTCCTGAACAAGAATGTGGACCACATGAAAGTTGCTGCCTAGCAATCGGGATGAGAGCAAAACATACTCAGACCCTCAGAACATTTGGCAAGGCGGTCAGAACCTGTGGATTCTCCCCCTCCACCTAGTGTCTAAAAAACCTGTGAGGATGAGATGGACACAGCAGATATCACAACCTAAATGGCATAATTGCCTGTGGAAGATGAGTTTTGGCCAAGATGCTCTGGGTACAAGAGGCAGGCTATAGTCTGGTACAAGCTGCCAGTGTCTGAGTGGCAGTGCCAGAGGAATCAGATCTGGTGTGAAAACGTCTCAGGAGAAGCTACAGGGAAAAGAAAATGGGCCCATGTCCCAGGACTTTGGGGGGTGGGGGGATGCCATGATTAGAATGACGTCAGCCAGAATATGAGTTGCCTGATTGGGGCAATAAATCTGGTCAAATCAGGGAGTTCTGGCTGATAGATATAAACAGGAGTGTCAGGGATTCTGTTCAGTTTAGGAGCTCCGATCTCGCTAGGACAATGTCATGTACTATGCATGTTTAAATAAAGGGTGACTTGGTGACAGGACACCGGCGTTTGTGGAGTTATTTCAGAGCCTACCAGGGCTAAAGCTATTTTAGATGTAGTATTGTGTAATGAGACATTATTAATTAGTAATCTCGTTGCAAAAACTGCGCTGGGAAATATAGTCATAATATAACTGAGTGTTTGAAAGTGACATGACTTTAAATAAAGCCAGTTTAAAGAAGGGTGACATGGTGGTTCAGTTAGCACTGCTGCCTCACAGTGCCAGGGACCCGGGTTCGAGTCCCAGCTCGGTCAACTGTCTGCGTGGAGTTTGCACGTTCTCCCTGTTTCTGCGTGGGTTTCCTCTGGGTGCTCCAGTTTCCTCCCACAATCCAAAGATGTGCAGGGCAGATGAATTGGCCATGCTAAATTGCCCATGGTGATAGGTGCAATAGTCAAGGGTAGATATAGGGTTGGGCAATGGGTGTGGGTGGGTTACTCTTCAGAGGGTCGGTGTGGACTTGTTGGGCCGAATGGCCTTTTCCATACTGTAGGGAATCTAATCTAATTCAAAATGTTCAGCAATAATAAATTCTACTTAAAAATAAAATAAAATTTAACAAATTAGATTCATCCAGGACTTAAGGATAGCATTTTATTAAAAGAGGAGGTTTATAATGTTGCAAGGAATAAGGGGCAAATTTGAAGAATAAGAATGTTTGACATTCCAGCAACTGATGATAAAAAGTTGATACAAGAGGCAAAATAAAAGCAAAGCAGCCAGGATTATATCAAAAAAGAATTGTTAGAGGTTTAAAAGTTACAAAGAGCTTCCCTAATATTATGTAAGCTTTGTCATCTGTTTAAGTTATCTTACCATGAGCAACATTGTTAATACAGTCCAAATATTTTCCGTCCTTTTCGTCAAACATATATTGCCCCTGAGCTCTGACAATCTTGACAGGGTCATCTGGAAAAAAGAGCCTGCAAGAAGATCTGAAAATAAAATGAACAGATGACAATGTAACTAAATCATTTAAGGATTTTTGAAACTTTTATTCTTTCAATATTGCCTAATGGTAATTTTACTGCATTATACATTTCCATTAAAACAAAACTAGAAGCATTTGTAACACAATGCTGTCTTAATGAGTAAAAACACAAACAAAAAGAATAAACCTATGTGCTATTCGGCTGTCCAAAGTGCAGGATTTTAAACTTACGTTGGTTGTTTCCATGCACTTGATACTAATTTCCCATGAATTCTACAGCAGGGCCTTCCATGGGTTCACATTGAGGAGGGGAAAGTGAAGGACTACAGATGCTGGAGATCAGAGCTGAAAATGTGTTGCTGGAAAAACACAGCAGGTCAGGCAGCATCCAAGGATCAGGAGAATCGACGTTTCGGGCATGATCTGTTGAGCAGAATGGGGCATTCGTCCGGGGTTCAGATACTTCAAACCCAGAAGGTAGGATTCAAGCAGAGCTGTGTAATTTGTTTAATGCTGACAAGGCGCCGAGTTTGGTAAAACGGACATTCTTCCCCCTGGTCGATTTTAAATCGCAGAGACAGCACATTTGATTGAATACTTACGCGATGTACTTCTTTCGGAGAGTTAAGGTTTCTTTTTTGTCGTAGAGTTCAGAAGCCATGCTGGGCTGCCTGTCGTTCCCTGTAAGTCGGAAGGTCACGCCAATGCTGCGTTCTTCCTCCGCGGACGTCAGCACTTGGTTTGGTTTTGCACTTCGCTTTGCAGCCGCCAGTTCCGGAGAACTTGGACATGAACCAGGAGAGGAGTGTCCGTCTAGAGAGCAGCTATCCGGCCTCTCTGGGGATACTGGGCTCCCTCTGGCCCCCTGGAAATATGTACTGAAGCAGGGGTGGGGGACATAACCTGGAGACCAGAAAAATGCTCTTGACTTTTTAAAAAATATTTTTACTACATCCATAAGCGCTCTTCACGCAACCGAACTTTCTTGTCCATCACCAAATCACCTATTTTTTTTCATCTATTAACCACCAGCAGCAAAACTCCCGGGTTTTCCAATCGATCAATTGAAATGAAAAGTCCATTAAGGGCATCCGAAAACTTGTGGCTTCAAATAAATCTGTTGGGCTGTATCCCAGCGTCGTGTGATTTTTGACATTGACATGCAGGCTAGAATCCAGTGAGATAGGGAATTGTAGGGTGTTAGTGGGATTAGTGTGGGATTTCAGCACGCAGTAAACATGTTGAAGTTGCACAGAGAGAAACTCTGAAATGCATCAAAATGGCCAAAATGTGATAAGGTTCAAGCCATTGTTGTAGTGCCCTATAAGATGCAACAAGTCGTTGAAATAACTTGTATTATTTGGAAGAATGGGTGTACTTTATATCAGTCCAAATGATGTGTGCTATGGCAAGATTGTACACCAGAATCAGACAGTAAATGTAGGGAGGCCCATCTCAACATTGAGATCATCTTGCTCCATCTTTAATGCTTTTCACAAGCATTATGATGAGTTGTTAATTGATGGTCATTATTGAATCCTTACAGCATCGAAGAGCCCATCAAGTCCACACCGATCCTCCGAAGAGCATCCCATCCAGATCCACCCCATAACCCTATCCCTGTAACCCTGAATTTCCCACAGCTAATCCACCTGGCCTGCACATCTCTGGGCCCTCTGGGCAATGGCCAGTCCACTTATCCTGCACACCTTTGGACTGCAGGAGGAAACCCACGCAGACACGGGGAGAACATGCAAACTCCATGCAGTCAGTCACCCAAGGGTGGGATCAAACCGGTCACTGGCACTGTAAGGTAGCAATGCTAACCAATGAGAGCCACAGTGCTTATTAAGCACCTTCACACCAAAACTTACTTCAGTAATGTTCAGACTACCACCTTATCAAACTCCAAATGCCAAACAAACTAGCAATTGGGAGAACTTGACAAGGAAAACTAAGTGTGCATCTGGCAGGTACAGCTTGCTGCTTGGTCTGAATAATGTATATGTTGGACACCAGGCACTGACATCAGGGGACACTCCATGGGCCCCCGGTCACACACATCCAACAACCACAGAAATTGGCATCTGGTCTGCCAGCCTGTAAGAACCTTCATGACAAATCTCCGATTCACTCACAGGATGCTCTGCACTTTAAGGCTGTATGGAGAAAGTGAGGACTGTAGATACTGGAGACCTAAGAGCAGAAAAGGGGGGTACTGAAAAAGCACAGCGGGAAAGGCAGCATAAGCCCTTCATGCCTGAAATGTCAACTCTCCTGCTCCTCAGATGCTGTCTGACCTGCTGTGCTTTTCCAGCACCACCCTTTTTGACCTTAATGCTGTATGGATAGCTGCATTCTCGACTGTCATGAGAATGCTGCTGCAAGGATACATTGTGCTCAGGAACATTGTTTTTTTTTCCCCTATGGTGCCAGGCATTCCTTCAGGCGGATTAAGACTGCACTGACCTGAGTAGCAACCTCAAAGTAAGATGTCATGTTCAGATATCATGGCCTCCACGGCTGGTTCCGGAAGAGGAGGAGGTCCTGTCACTGTGCCATCCTGCAGTACCTCCAAGGATCTGCCCACACGTGAGATGTCAATTTGACCCTCTCTACCATGTCTGGGGTAAATATCAGGAACCTTGAAGGGCAGCTCTGGACTGATCGTGCTTATCTTTGAAAGATGGCACAGATGCAAGGGAATACTGGTGAATTGTGGGATATCTGGTGAGTGACGAGTTATGTGAATGGAACATATGACAAGGTGGAAATCAGACATCAGAGACTCCATTGGGGCAGGGGAGATCATTAAAAAGGCAGGTTTGGTGAGAGAATTCAGTAGGAATCATGGTGACAAACCATCCAAAAATACCTTGATAAAAAGAAAATGTGAAAAACGTTTCCTGTCAATGGCATAAAAAAAGATTGCTCTAGCGATTTTTGAAAAGATTTGTAGCTCAAGTTGATAGGTTGGTGATAAGTATGTCAGTTCGCTCACGGAGCTTAAAGGTTTGTTTTCAAATGTTCCATCACCATACTAGGTAACATCATCAGCAAGAATCTCCAGTGAAGTGCTGGCGGTATGTCCCACCTCTCTATAGGTCTTGGTTTCTTAAGGTGGATGATGTCATTTCCGGTTCTTTTTTCAAGGAAAGGTACATTGATCTAAATCAATGTGTTTATTGATGGAGTTCTGGTTAGAATGCCATGTCTCTAAGAATTCTCATGTGTGTCCTTGTTTTGCCTGTCCTAGGATGTGTGTTGTCCCTGTCAAAGTAGTGTCCTTTGTATGTATAGAAACTAGAGATAGAGGGTCATGTCTTTTGGTGGCAAGTTTGGTATTCATGTATCCTGGTGGCAAGTTTCCTGCTAGTTTGTCCGATGTAGTGTTTTTTGCAAGATACCATGCAAGAACTGTAAATGATGTCAGTTTTGCTGGTAGTATCTAATGGATCTTTTAGGTTCATTAGTCATGGTTTAAGTGTGTTGGTAGGTTTGTGGGCCACCATGGTGCCAAAGGGTCTGAACAGTCTGGATATATCTCTACTTTGAGGTATAAATTCTACCAGAAATGATCACTCATATTCATCCTTTGATATCCAAGTCATCATCCAGATTTCATATTTTTTATAGTGAGTTCTTTGCCAACAAATGAGATTGCTATCTGCCCTCAATCTGAATATGCGGTTGAGTAGTAGATCAATGGTATATATGCTGGGAATCCACATTTCTGAAGAGAGTGTAAGAGCCTAACCCCATCTGACTGGGGATGAAGACTCAGGAGACAGGTAGGTTTCAGGCAAGTGGCAGTCTTTATTCAAGCAATTACTGGTCCATGTATGGAGAGGGGCAAAGATCTTCCCCAAATCTGGCCTTGACATGACAACACAGTTGTTCCCTTAATCTTCAGTTCAGAGCGGAAGAGAGATATCAATGACACTCTGATTTTCACAGTGAGATACATTTTTATACATTTTAGATTAGATTAGATTCGCTACAGTGTGGAAAAGGCCCTTCGGCCCAACAAGTCCACACCAACCCTCCGAAGAGCAACCCACCTAGACCCATCTCCCCGCCTATACCCCTGACTAATGCACCTAACACTTTGGCCAATTTAGCATAGTCAATTCACCTGATCTGCACATCTTTTGGACTGTGGGAAGAAACTTGAGCATCCAGAGGAAACCACGCAGACACGTGGAGTTTGAACCTTCTCCCCACAGTCATCCAAGGCTAGAGTCGAACCCAGGTCTCTGGCGCTGTGAGGCAGCAGTGCAAACCGCTGAGCCACCGTGGCATTGTGTTATAATAATCACATGCAATGTGGTCACTGTATCCTTCCCCTATTCTATACATCCAATCCTGTGAAATACATAATCAATGATGGGCATTCCTATGGACAGCCCCAAGTTCCCATGATCTCATGGTGTTTAACAGACATTTAATCTCTAGGCCTTGGGACCTCTCTATATACACTATTAATTCACATTCTAAAGTTACTGGCTATACACCTTTAGACATGTTCCAGACTTGCATATCTCTAAAGTCTGTTTAAATTCTGTTATTCATTGTATTCCATGTGCTATCTCTATCAAATTCTGTTATTCCTCTGATTTTTTCCACCATCCCAATAAGATTGTTGGTTCTAACTAACTGCTATAAAGAGTCATAGTATTAATTCCTATCATAAAGTTAGTCATATGCAAAATTTTACAGCTACTTCCAGATACTGATTAACATTCACATCTGTGGTTGAATGTTTTCCCCAATGCTTCTATTATACTTTGGTTATTGTGTATTGTCACAAAGCTAATCCCTTTTTTCTAAAAGCTGTTCCTGTTCTCAAGAATACGGTGTCCTTGGTATTTTTCAGAGGGGTCATAAACCAGCTCCCTCTGACTCTGATTAATCTCTGTATGAAACCAGTCTAAAGGGTATTGAGAGACCTTTTTGTTTACATGTAAACAGATGAGACTTCAGGCCAAAGTGGTCATATTTTAGAAGTGACCTGTATAATGGAAGGGGAGTTATCAGCTCTCTAGCTGAGTAGTTCAGTCCAGAACTAGTTGGGAGTTCAGCTGTGGACTATGTGAACAGGCTCTTTCTCTTTCTGCCCTTTTGGTTTTTTGTAAATATATTTATTAGCAAACTTTTTTTAACTTTACCAGCATATAAAATTATTGAAAAATACAATCAATAACAAATATCAGTTTAATAAAAAGAAAAAACCCCACAAATTACAATACAACTACTGTCTCCTAACTATTAACCTACCCTCTAAACCCTAACACTGTGCAAAGCAACACCAAAAAAAAGTCAGAAAAGCAAAAAAAAATTAAAAACCCACGAAATACAGAACAGCTATGCTCGGCGAAAGCTCCCAAACAAAGGAGCAGCAGCATTGTCTATACACCCATATTAACTCAAGAGACCCGCTCCAGGGCCCAGTGCTTGACAGATCTAACCATCCTGGTTAAACAAACACCCTAATTAAGATAACTGACAAATCTATTTCCAAATAACTCAAGTCAGGCTGCCATTTCTTATAAAAATGGTCTGTTGTGTGGTGCACCATGTTTGTAAAAACATCCAAGGATATGTGCTCCATAATCAATTTTTGCAATCCAAGCAAGCCCGGCCGGTTCTCAGACAATCAATACATCAGAATATTCTTCCATGCACAGTATGCAAGAATATTAAATAGTTTCTTCCCATGCCCATCTAAAGATGGTAAATTTGGTAGACCTAAGAGGAGAGATATCGGGTCTACTTTGACATCAGTCCTCAATACCCTCCCTATCTCTCCTGCCACAGTGCTCCAGTAAATACCTGAGCCTGTGGCATGTCCAGAAGCAGCGGGTAAGAGTACCAACACTTATTTTACATTTTACATTTACACTGAAGATGCCCCTTTTTTGAACTCCGCCAGATGGTCTGGTGCCAGAAAAGCCCTGTCCAGAACTTTTAACTGCATAGCGCACGTCCTATTACAGATTGAGATCTTTTGAGCATTCTCCAATATGTTTTCCCATGTTTCAGAAGAGATCTCAACTGCTAGCTCTTGCTCCCAGACCTCACATAACCGGTTAATATCCTGCCAGGCCCTGCCACCCAGCAGGCGATAGAGGGCACTAACTGAAAGGGTGCTTGTGGAACGTAGCAACAACCTCTCTGTATCGGGCTAAGAGGGCTTAGCGAGAAGCGTAGTCTTCTTCTGGATGAAATCCCTAACCGGAAAAAATCAGAAAAGATCTCTGCTGGGCAGCCCATATTTGCAGCTCAGTTTCTCAAAAGACATCAGAACCTCCCCCTCAAACAAGTCTCCCAAACTCGAAACTCTTCTCGCTGCCCATAGTTTGAACCCTGAGTCCATCATCCCTGGTCGGAACCCTGGCATGCCTACTATAGGCGTAATTGGTGAAGTCTTGGATAAGCAACCCTCACTCTGACGCATCGCCCTCCATGCCTTGACTGTACGAATGACAATGGGGTTCCGGCAGTGGTCCATAACTGTCCTCCTCTTATCCATGAGCAACAGATTAATAAGAGGTCACTTTGCTTGGGACGCCTCAAAATCCAGGCGTATTGAGTTTGGATCGTTACCTACCCAATCGCAGACAAAGGACAGCAGAGAACTCAATTGATATCTCCTGATGTCTGGGAAATCAACTCCTCCCCCTCCTTGAAGCAACTGCAATTTAGGAAGTTTGCTGAGGGGTTGCCCCCGATGCCAGACAAAGGAACCAAACCACCCCATATGCTTCCGCAACGATGACCTGGGAAACATTATAGGGAGCATACGCATGGGATAAAGCAAACGAGGAAGAACATCAATCTTAATGAGAGCTAGTTGGCCCAGCCATGAAATTGGAAGAGCCTCCCATTTCTGGAGATCTCGCCGAATATTATCAAGCAAGTGAGCAAAGTTAGTCCGAAATAACAGATCAAACTTGGGGGTAATAAAAATGCCTAGGTATCGGAACACTGCCCATGACCACTTAAAAGGGAACTTAGGGCCACCTTCAACTCCTGGAACATCCTCAAGGTTCCCCAAAGGCATAGCTTCGGATTTTGCGAAGTTGATCTTATATCCTGAAATAGCCCCAAATGAATTGATACATTGTATCAAATGGGATACGGAGGTCATGGGTTCGATAATAACAGAAGGACATCATTCGCATACAGTGTAATCTTGTGTGCCCTCAATCCCACTTCTGGAGCGGTTATGTGGACGTTCTGATGAATGGCTTCTGCCAGCGGCTCTATCACCAACGTAAACAACAACGGTGAGAAGGGTCAGTCTTGCCGACTACCCCGACCAATCCTAAAGTTCCCAGATTTCACCCCGTTGGTGATGACCGTGGCCAGAGGGTGGCAACATAAACCTTTACCCACCTGGCAAAGACCCCACCCAACCCAAACTGTTCTAAGACATAAAAAAGATATGGCCATTCCACCCGGTCAAATGCTTTCTCTGCATCTAAGGAAGTCACCAATCCCTGAATCGATCATTACTGACAAGCTTGGACCATATTCAGCAACCTTCTAATATTATTAGAGGACCTACAGTCCCTTATAAAGCCTGTCTCGTCCTCTTTAATAAAATGGTGCAACACCCTTTCCAATCTCAGCAGCAGGATCTTAGACAATATCTTGAAAGCTGAATTTAATAGAGAGATGGGCCTGTATGAGGCACAATCCTCAGGAACCTTCCCCTTCTTAAGAATTAAGGAAATATTAGCTTCTCTCAAACATTTTGGTAGGCATTCATACATATAGGAGTGATTGTACATCTCCAACATCGGCCCTGACAGAATCTCTATAAACTCCTTATAAAACTCACCTGGAAGACCATCAGGGCCAGGCGCTTTCCCACTCTGAAGTTGCTTAGCTGCCTGCTGTATTTCCTGAACTGTCAAGGGGGCATCAAGGAGAGAGGCCTGTTCCAAGGTTACCCCTGGGAGGTTCAGGTTCTTAAAAAAGGTCTCCATTTTAGTCGTCCTGTCTTCGCAACCTTCAGACCAATACAATTCAGAGTAAAATCTCCAAAAAGTCTCATTAATCATGTTAGCATCGTATGTAAGGACCCCGGCACTGCCTCTGATTGCAGTAATGGATTGGGGAGCACGCTTTTTCCTAGTCAGGTATGCTAAATACTTCCCTGGCCTATCCCCATATTCGAACAACCTTTGTCTAGCATAAGCAAGTTCTTTCTTTGCGTTTTCTGTTAGTATTGAATTCAAGGCAGCCCGAAGGGCTGTGATCCGCTGTAGCTTAGTCACCGAAGGCCACGCAAAATGTGCTGCCTCCGCGGCTTTCAACCGCATGTCAAGTAGACGCTGCTGTTCCTCCTTCTGTCGTTTCCAGCTTGCCGAATAGGAAATAGCTAATCCCCTAGCAAAAGCCTTAGCAGTCTCCCATAGCACAGATGGACTACTAGCTATGCCTGAATTGATAGTCAAGAATTCCTGAAACTCCTTCAAAACGTTTTCCACAAATTTGGAATCCTTAAGGAGAAAAGGGTCCAAACAACAGTGCCGCAAACCTAGCCCTTCACCCTTGGCCTTAACCTCCAAATACACCACCACATGATCAGAGATAGCTATATTCCCAATTTTACAACCCATAATTGAATCCAGAAGGGCCGAGGGAGCCAGAAAGAGGTCAATCCTTCTGTGACAGTTATGTGGGTTTGAAAAAAAGGTGAAGTCCCTGCCGGTAAGGTGAAGACATCTCCAAATGTCCACCAGCCCCAACTCCTCGCATAAGTCAACCATCTGCTTGGCCTGCGAAGAAATAGTTGGGGGCCCACAAGGCACATGTTGTGGGCCCACAAATGTCCACTGTCGGATCCAAAAGACAAATAAAATTCTCCCCCTAATGATGTGCCGTGTTATAAAAGCACTCAACTTACAGAAAGCACTAATCATAAATTTGAGGGGATGCATCAGAGGACAGTAGACATTTAAAATGCTATATTTCTCCCCATATATTAGGGCTTTCAGTATCACAAACCATCCCTGCTCATCTTTCACCTGCTCTAATAATGTGAACGGAAGATTTTTCTGGATAAGTACCGCCACTCCTTTATTTTTAGTAGTAAAGGATGAAAAGAATACCCGGTCATAACCCCCCTGTTGTAATTTCAGGTGTTCCTCATCATCAAGTTGGGTTTCCTGCAACAAATCGATATCAACCCTTTCCCTCTTAAGGCTAGAAAGCACCTTTTTCCTTTTAACAGGCGAATGACTTCCCTTAATGTTCCAGGTGCACCATTTAATAAGACACTTAGCCATTTCCCCTTTCAGAGACCCTTGAACCCCTTGGAAGGAGAACCCTGTTTACAAAGCACTGAGCATAAGTAAATAAAGACTCATAGAATCAAAAAACTATTATACAAAAACTACTCCATCATAACTATAAACAACTATTACTACCAAAAAACTACAAAGAAAACCAACTATAAAACCTTGTATGGAAGACTCTTTCCCCCTGCCCATAGGGGGCACTCACCTTACCCATCTCTTAACTATAAACAACTATTACTACCAAAAAACTACAAAGAAAACCAACTATAAAACCTTGTATGGAAGACTCTTTCCCCCTGCCCATAGGGGGCACTCACCTTACCCATCTCTTCCTTCACAGCTCCTTCAAATCCAGATTGTGCCCCAGCCTTAGGCCAGAAAAAAAAACAAGGAGATGATCCTTAAATCAACAGAAAAAAAGACAAAGTCGGATGAGCACTCCACCCATCCTTGGCTTCACGTCACCCCTACTTGTGACTAAAAGAGAACAAACAAAAAAAAGGAGGAGAGACAACAAAGAACGTCCACAAAATTTCCCATCAGAAAATCCAGTTATTAAAAAAAGGAACAACTTATTCCAAAGTCTTCCCCCCCCACCTTTCCAAAAAGGAAATTATTAGGGAGAAAGAAAGGAATAAAAAAACAGGAAGGGAAAACATGGGGAAGATAGAAAAGCGAACAAACATTAACCATATTCTTCAGGCCAATCCATCTAGTTTAAAATGTCCACAAAGTTTTTAGCTTTATCCGCTGAGTCAAACGTATAATCTGAGTCCTCATGGCTGAAACAAAGTACTGTGGGGTATCTCATGGAGTACTGGATGCCCAGGTTCCTCAGCCTCTTTTTAACTTCATCGAAGGACTTCCTCTTTCGAATTACAGCTGCAGAGAAATCCTGGAAAAACATGATTTTTGACCCCTTGTACAGCAGTACCTGCAGATCTTTTTCCAGGGATCTGGAAGCTTCTATGACTTTTTGCTTGTCCTTATATGAATGGAAGTGCACTAGGACCGAGCAGGGGTGCTGCACTGGGCCTGACCTGTGCACTGTAACCCGATAAGCCCTTTCAATCTGTAGCCTGCTGGACTCGATGTGAAGGCCCAAAAACTTTGGCAGCCAGCTTTCAAAGAAGCTGACTGGCTGCTCACCTTCCTCATCTTCAGGGAGCCCGACAATTCGGAGATTTATCCTCTGACCTCGATTTTCAAGGTCGTTGATATGGTCTCGCAAGGCCTGCACCTCTCGCTCCAGCACCTGGATCCAACTGGATGAGGACTCCATCGCAGCTCCGAGGTCTTAGTTTGACCCTCCACCTCCTCCAGCCATTCCCTGAGGCCCTGGATCGCCTGCTCATGCTTCTGCAGCATGGATGCGATAGGTTGGACCTGGGCACGAATCTCCCCACGTATCTCCTCAATCGTAGCCCCAACTTTCAAGTTAAGTCTCTCCGTCGCTGCAGCCAATTCCTGTGAGTCTGTCAGGTCCCCAAGGGGTTCAGGAGAGGCTGCTGCTGCAGCAGTTTCTGGTATGCCTGGTGCTGCAGGGGAGTGTCCTCCCTTCTGCTGTTTGCTGGCTCCTTTTCCCTTTGGCATCCTTCCCACTCCCAAATATTAACAAATATGTGTTCTGTAAGGTTTTAAACTAATAATTCCACCACATAAGTTTGCCAGGGACGGCAGAAAACATCAGTATACTTTGGCTGTTAGGCAGAGCTGTCCACAGCAGTTCGACAGAATCGCCGCTATCTTGCCGAGTCCCCTCTTTCTGCCCTTCTAACTTCAATCTGTAAGCATCTGTTCCTTTTCTCTTTACTGTGTTTTAAGGGGGTTTGCTCAGTGGGACTGTTGTGTATATTCGGGACAGCATAATTAAGTCTAGTTTGGTTAGACTGAATTCTGTAGGGGTTCTTTATTCTGTTCTTTGTGTTTCATTGTGTAATTTTGTGAATAGATTTTTGCCTACTTTAAAACCTGGTAGTCAACCGTGCTAACTTATTCCAGGTAATTTTCACTGTTGATTTATCAAAACAATTTGCAAAGTTATGGTCTGGTGCTGCCTGCTTAAGAATGTTTTGAGTCGTCTGGCCTAGTCCATAACAGATTGGGGGCTCGTCCAGGATTTTAAAAAGCGAGTGGTAGGTGCTTGTTACTTTATTTCGGGTGCTGGGTTGGTTGGGTAGACAAACCTTCGGATAGGAATGGCTCTTTCAGCCACCAAAAGTTTTCTGGAAGTGGGTGTAGTGAGTCAAGCTGGAATTAGAACTGCCTGCTTCTGTGAGGAAAGGAGTGATAATTACAGCAGTAGCTCAGCATTTAAACTTGCCAGAGAAATCATCAGAATCTATAGAGATGGCAAGAATTAAATTGCAAATGAAGCAGCTTGAATTAGAAGCAAGAGATAAGGAAAGGGCAGCAGAAATGAAATGGTTTGAGTTATGATTAAAAGCAGGAGAGTAAAAAAGAGAGAGCAGCAGAATAGAGAGAGAGCTTTTGAACTTCAGAAACTGACACCTAAAAAGGAAAGTCAGCTTAAAAATCTGGAGATAAAGGCTGAAGGTAGGCTTAGTGAGGAAGAGAGTGAGGATGAGCAAGCCCCTGGTAGTCAGAGGCCTAGTGAGAAACTGTTTAAGTATGCTCAAGCATTGCCTAAATTTGTTGAGAAGGATGTGGAAGCCGTTTTCATCTCATTTGAAAAGGTGGCTAAACAAATGCAGTGGCCTGTGGCAATGTGAACTTTGTTGATCCAAACAAAACTTGGAGGTAGGGCTACTGAGGTATTCGCATCTCTATCAGAGGAGGTATCAGGAGTGTATGACAAGGTAAAAAATAGCCATTTTAAATACATTTGAGCTTGTATAGACAACATTTCAGCAATCTAAGGAGGGACCCAGGTCAAACCTACATTGAGTTTGAAAGGATCAGAGTAATTTTGATAGCTTTAAAAATGGAGCAAACCTATGAAGACCTTAAAGAGGTAATTATTTTGGAGGAATTCAAAAATTCACTACCTGAAGTAGCGCACGCTCGTAGAGTCATAGAGATGTACAGCATGGAAACAGACCCTTCGGTCCAACCCGTCCATGCCGACCAGATATCCCAATCCAATCTAGCCCCACCTGCCAGCACCCGGGCCATATCCCTCCAAACCCTTCCTATTCATATACCCATCCAAATGCCTCTTAAATGTTGCAATTGTACCAGCCCCCACCACATCCTCTGGCAGCTCATTCCAGACGCGTACTACCCTCTGCGTGAAAAGGTTGCCCCTTAGGTCTCTTTTTTTTATATCTTTCCCCTCTCACCCTAAACCTATGCCCCTCTAGTTCTGGACTCTGCGACCCCAGGGAAAAGACTTTGTCTATTTATCCTATCCATGCCCCTCATAATTTTGTAAACCTCTATAAGGTCACCCCTCAGCCTCCAACGCTCCAGGGAAAACAGCCCCAGCCTGTTCAGCCTCTCCCCGTAGCTCAGATCCTCCAACCCTGGCAACATCCTTGTAAATCTTTTCTGAACCCTTTCAAGTTTCACAACATCTTTCCGATAGGAAGGAGACCAGAATTGCACACAATATTCCAACAGTGGCCTAACCAATGTCCCGTACAGCCGCAACATGACCTCCCAACTCCTGTACTGAATACTTTGACCAATAAAGGAAAGCATACCAAACCCCTTCTTCATGTTTCTATCTACCTATGACTCCACTTTCAAGGAGCTATCAACCTGCACTCCAAGGTCTCTTTGTTTAACCAAACTCCTGAGGACCTTTCCAAAAAGTGTATAAGTCCTGCTAAGATTTGCTTTCCCAAAATGCAGCACCTCACATTTATCTGAATTAAACTCCATCTTTCACTTCTCAGCCCATTGGCCCATTTGGTCCAGATCCTGTTGTAACCTGAGGTAACCTGCTTCGCTGTCCACTACACCTCCAATTTTGGTGTCATCTGCAAACTTACTAACTGTACCTCTTATGCTCACATCCAAATCATTTATGTAAATGACAAAACGTAGAGGTCCCAGCACTGATCCTTGTGGCACTCCACTGGTCACAGGCCTCCAGTCTGAAAAACAACCCTCCACCACCACCCTCTGTCTTCTACCTTTGAGCCAGTTTTGTATCCAAATGGCTAGTTCTCCATGTATTCCATGAGATCTAACCTTGCTAATCAGTCTCTCATGGGGAACCTTGTCGAATACCTTACTGAAGTCCATATAGATCTCATCTACTGCCCTGCCCTCATCAATCTTCTTTGTTACCTCTTCAAAAAACTCAATCAAGTTTGTGAGACATGATTTCCCATGCTCAAAGCCATGTTGACTATCCCGAAGCAGTCCTTGCCTTTCCAAATATATGTACATCCTGTCCCTCAGGATTTCCTCCAATAACTTGCCCACCACCGACGTCAGGCTCACCGGTCTATAGTTCCCTGGCTTGTCTTTACCGTCCTTCTTAAACAGTGGCACTACGTTTGCCAACCTCCAGTGTTCTGGCACCTCACCTGTGACTATCGATGATATAAATATCTCAGCAAGAGGCCCAGCTATCACTTCTCTAGCTTCCCACAGAGTTCTTGGGTACACCTGATCAGGTCCTGGGGATTTATCCACTTTTAACCATTTCAAGACATCCAGCACTTCCTCCTCTGCAATCTGGACATTTTGCAAGATGTCACCATCTATTTCCCTACAGTCTATATCTTCCGTATCCTTTTCCACAGTAGAGCAGAGAGTTAAAATAGCATGGTTAACAGCTGAAGTGGCTGATGATTAAGAACTGGTCCATAAAATACAGTTTGGTTTCCAGAATCAATTTAAGTCCATGAGGGATAGAAAATGGGCCAAAGAGGAATCCTCACATGGAAAAGGAAAGGTAGATATCAGTGAAGATCATAAGGAGAAATTACCACAGGGTAAAAAAAAACCCTTGAGGGTGACAAAGAAGTTAAAAACCTCTGATGTTTTCATTGTAATAAAGTGGACCACATGGAATCAGAGTGTTGGTGAGCTGCGAGAAAGCCAGATGTAGGAAAACCAGACGAGCCTGGGAGTTTTGTTGGACTAGTAAACAAAACGCACAAGGGAAGTTAGACAACTGCTTCAGAGTGTACAAGATGATCAGAGATTGATTAAGGAGGATGTGCTTAAAAAATATTCATGTCAGGGTAAAGTTTATTCACATAGGCCATGAGTAGCAGGTAGAGAGGTTATAATATTAAGGGACATAGGATCCTCTCAGTCTGTGATGCTGAAGGATGAGGAGATATCTACTCCTGAGGATCTATTGCTAGAAAAGGTACTAGTAACAGGAATTTATGGAGAGACAAAAAGTGCTCAATTATGTAAAATGAGGCTAGAAAGTTCAGAGAAGAGTGGAGAATTTGTGACAGGAGTACTGGACAACTCTCAGCTCCAGGAATACAATTTGTTCTTGCAAATGATATAGCTGATGCACCGGTAGGGATACTGCCTAAACTAGTTGAAAAGCTCATGGAGACACAGGCAACTAAAGAAATGAAGGATGCTTATCCAGGAATTTTCCCTGATTGTGTAGTCACAAGATCACAGAGGCACAAGCTGAAACAGGAGAATTCAAAGGCACAGATAAGGAAGCTGACATAGCTTTATCCGAGACTTGTTTTGACCAGATAAGTGGGACAGATCAGGAACAACTAAGTAAACATGCAAGTATCTTTAGCTCTGCTATGCTTATTGAGTTACAGTAGAAAGATGAGAATTTAAAACAGTTATATCAAAAAGTATTTCCAGAGGAGAGTGAATGCATCCCTGTGTGTTATTACTTAACAAAATATGTCTTAATGAGGAAATGGAGACCATCACACATTCAAGCAGATGAGAAATGGGCAGAGATTCATCAAAGTGTTTTGCCAGTAGGGTGCAGAAAGAAAGGGCTTTTGCCTGAAACATCGATTTTCCTGCTCCTCGGATGCTGCCTGACCTGTTGTGCTTTTCCAGCATCACTCTAATCTAGACTCTGGTTTCCAACATCTGCAGTCCTTGTTTTTACCTATAGAAAGAATGAGCTACCACTTGGAGGTCATTTAGGGGTGAGGAGAATACAGGCTAAAATACAAAAACATTTTTACTGGTCTGGACTACACAAGGATATGGTTGAATTTTGCCAGACGTGTCATACATGTCAGCTAATTGGAAAATCGCAGGCAGTAATAAAACCTGCACCATTAATACCTATTCCAGCATTTGACTCTTTCACAAGAGTCTTGATTGATTGTGTAGGTCCCCGACCTCAAACAAAAGTGGGAATAAATATTTATTAACAATAATTGATGTGTCAACGAGATTTCTAGAGGCAATCCCATTACGCAACATCACAGCTAAAAGTGATGTAGAAGAATTAATTTTTTTTACTAGATAAGGACTACCAATAGAGATCTAGTCAGACCAAGGATCAAACTTCACATTCAAACTATTCAAAAGAGGTTATGGATAACTTGGGAATAAAGCAATTCAAATCTACTGCGTACCATCTGGAATCGTAGGGAGCGCTAGAGAGATGGCATCAAACACTGAAGACCATGTTTTTTTAAGATTAGATTAGATTACTTAGTGTGGAAACAGTCCCTTCGGCCCAACAAGTCCACACCGACCCGCCAAAGCGCAACCCACCCAGACCCCTTCACCTAACACTACGGGCAATTTAGCATGGCCAATTCACCTAACCTGCACATTTTTGGATTGTGGGAGGAAAGCGGAGCACCCGGAGGAAACCCACGCAGACACGGGGAGAACGTGCACACTCCACACGGAGAGTCACCTGAGGCAGGAATTGAACACTGGTCTCTGGTGCTGTGAGGCAGCAGTGCTAACCACTGTGCCACCGTGACGCCCACCGTGAGGGCTTATGGTCAGAATTATCCAGATGATTGGGATAAGAGAGTTCAGTTTGTATTTTTTGCGATCAGAGATGCACTGAATCAACCAAATTCAGTCAATATGAATTAAGGTTTGGGCATGAAGTAAGAGCACTGTTAAAATTGATTGAGGAGAAATTAATAAGTCAGAATTCAGAGACTATGCATTTGGACTATGGCCCAAATTTTACAGAACAATTAAGTAGAGCTGGAGAGCTGGTTAGACAACATTTAAAAGTATCACAGCATACAATGAAACAGGAAGCGGATAAGAAATCACATATTTGCATTTTTGCAGTTACTTCCAGTAACAGGTGAGCCTTTAAAAGCAAACTTCATTGGACCTTATCAAGTCAAGGAAATTGAGGTGAACTATTTGATAAGGACTCCAGACAGGAAGAAATCTCACAGAGTGTGTCATGTGAATATGCTCAAAAGTTATTTTGATAGGGAAGGAAAGCAAGAGGAGAAGGTATTGATGATTACAGCACAAAAGGAAGATCCAAGTTCAGAGGATTCTGAATTGGACATTTGTCAACTTAAATTGGACAATGAGGAAGTTGTTAAAAACTGGAATAAATTATTGAGTTACCTTCCACAAGAAAATCAAAATGACCTAAAAGAGTTATTACTATCACATGGGGAGATGTGCGGAAATAAACTGGAAAGTACTAACCTAATTGTATATGATAGGAGATGGCTTTCCCATTAATCAACATCCTTATAGGCATAACCCTCAAGTTGGCACAGGTTCAGACAGAGATGGAGCAGAGATGGAGCACAGAGATGGGCGGCACGGTGGCACAGTTGCCTCACAGCGCCAGAGACCCGGGTTCATTTCCCACCTCAGGCGACTGACTGTGTGGAGTTTGCACGTTCTTCCCGTGTCTGCGTGGGTTTCCTCCGGGTGCTCCGGTTTCCTCCCACAGTCCAAAGATGTGCAGGTTAGGTGGATTGGCCATGCTAAATTGCCCGTAGTGTTAGGTAAGGAGTAGATGTAGGGGTATGGGTGGGTTGCGCTTCGGCGGGGCGGTGTGGACTTGTTGGGCCGAAGGGCCTGTTTCCACACTGTAAGTAATCTAATCTAATCTAAACATGCTCCAAGATGGCATAATTGAAGTGAGTTACAGTGACTAGAGCTCACCCATAGTCATGGTGCCAAAGCTAGACGGTACCCAACGATTATGGGTGGACTATTGCAAAGTCAATGCCGTCACAAAGACTTTGCATATCCAGTTCCAGGGTTGGAGGACAATGTCGAAAAAACGGGACAAGCAACTTACATTTCTAAGTTGACTTGTTCAGAGGCTACTGGCAAGTACCCTTGTCAGAGAGAACAAAGGCTATTTTGGCTTTTGTAACACTAAATGGACCATATCAGTTCAAAGTCATGTCATTTGGTATGAAAAACACTCCAGCCACCTTTTAGAGACTGACTAATAAGGTCATAACCAACTGTATGATGTACATTGATGACCTGGTGATTTTTAGTCACTCACAGAAGTAACATTTACAAGCATTTATCGGATTTGTTCGATTAACTTCGGAAGGCAGGCTTGGTGGTAAACCGAGCTAAAAGTGGATTTGTCAAAGCCAAGTCACCTTCCTGGGCCATGTTATTGGACATGGACAAATGGCCCCATGGGATGTGAAAATGAAAGTAATTGGGGAATTTCCCATACTGTTGATGAAAAAAGCAGTACTACGGTTCCTGGGATTGAGTGGATTTTACTGAACGTTTGTGCTGAACTTAAGCAGTGTGGCTGCTGCACTCATTGAATTTATTAAAAAAAAGGGAAGACGTTTCAGTGCACAGCAGACTTTCAAACAGCATTTGATGGCCTAAAAACTGTGTTACCCACTGCCCCAGTATTAGCCACACTGGATTACATGAAGCCTTTCAAACTGGTTATCAATGCCAGTGATGTGGATGGCGTTGCGGTACTCCTGCAGGAGGATGACGAGGGGATAGAAAGCCCCATCAGGTATTTTTCCAGGAAGTTAAATGTTCATCAACAGAAATACTCAATGGTGGAGAAAGAGACTTTGAGCTTGGTGTTGGCATTACAACATTTCAGTGTTTATATTACCAACAATGCATCCGAGACAACCCATTGTCATTTATGGAAAAATTTAAGGAGAAAAATGCCAGATTGTTTAGATGGAGCTTGTTGTTGCAACCATTCAATTTGACATTTGTGCATGTGGCCGATGCATTTTTGAGGCTCGAATGAGACAGAGGTGGCAGGTGTGCCACAGCCTGAATTTGCACGTCGTTATGCACATTTGCATATTTATAGATGGTGTAGTGTTTATGTGTGTTTAGACGACTAACCAGTTTTTTTTTGAAGGATTTTAAAAATGAAGCCATCTTTTGATATTGATTTTTTTTAAAAAAGGGGGAGGTTTTTCTAAAAGCTGTTCCTGTTCTCAAGGATGCTGTGTCCTTGTTTCTTTTCAGCAGGGTCATAAACCAGCTCTCTGATTCTGATTAGACTAGTTTGGTACAGATATTAAAGGGCATTGACAGGCCAACGTGTTCATTTTTTCAAAGTGACATGTATAATGGAAAGGGAGTAGTCAGCTCTCTAGCTGAGCAGAGTTCAGTCCAGAACTAGTTGGGAGTTCAGGAGTGGACCGTGTGAACAAGCCGTCTCTCTTTCTGCCCTTCTAACTTCAACCTGTAAGCATCTGTTCTTTTTTTTAAAACTGTGTTTTAAGGAGGTTTGCTTATTGGGATTGTTGTGTATATGTGGAACAGCATAATTAAGTCTAGTTTAGATAGACTGAGTTCTGTAGGGGTTCTTTATTCTGTTCTTTGTGTTTCATTGTGTAATCTTGTGAATAAATTTTTGTCTGTTTTAAAACCTGGTAGTCAACCTCACTAACTCACTCCAGGTACTTTTCACTGTTGGCTTATCGAAACAAATTGCAAAGTTATGGTCTAGGCTGCCTGCTTAAGAATGTTTTGACTGGTCTGGCCTAGTCCATAACACGATTATTACATTGAAATCTCTGTGATTATCCTAAGAATCTTTAACTAGACCCTGTTTCCTAATATTGTGAATAACTTCAAAGAAACAACTGATCACTACAAAATAACTTTAGGTTTTATTTTCACAACTGCACAATGAGTTAGGCTGACTGTCTCATGGACTGAGATTTACCCCCCTTGATCATACTGGCATCGTTCACCTATTGAGACAATATCCTTTCATTAATGAGGCTGGAATCAATCACTTGTCATAGTTTAACGAACTTGTGTTTATGATTAGGTGTCCTCTTATTGAATGAACTCTGATGGCTATTTGTGTGGGGCATCCCATTCACTTTGGAGTAGCCCTGTTCAAAAGGTACCATTGTGTTTCACTTAAATGCTGGAGCAGGCATTTAATTCAGTTTTAATTACTTGTCCACCATGTGTGTGTTAATGCTGGATCAGCTGTTTAATTCTGTTTATCCCTTGTTGGCCATTTTGTGTCAGTCAAATATGGGCAGCCCTTAGTGAGACCTCCTCAACTGTTACCATTTAGCATCAGCAATTCAATGGGCTTTGGTGAGAATTCTTGAATTCTCTGTTAGTCTTCAATTAATCATTCCAAATATCGGCCACCAAGTTATTGGAATCTTTTATAGACAACCATTATGATGAGAGTTTGCCTCCAACAGGTATTTTACTAGATGTGACACTCCATAGATTAACTCCTGTAACATAAGAAACAAGGTTTTACATATCATGGTATTGAAAAATCCAACAAACATTTATTACAATAACCAGTGTTATGATCCCAGTTTTACCTTTACGATGTTATTATTAATGGCCTAGTCAGATCCCAGACATAAATTTGCCTGATTGATCATATTTTAGTTTGCTTTAGTTTTAATAAAGTTGCCTTTGTCTAAAAGTTAAGCATTTTTTGATTTAATAGGAAAATAGAAGTCTTTTTTTGAAAGATAAACAGTGTGCAATCATACCTCCCCTCAACAAAAGATGAAGATGTATTTTCAAGAGGCATTTTCATTATTTAAAAGTCCTCTTCCCACTAGGACAATGATAATATGGACAATCATTAATTACTTGCTAGCATTAAATAGACACTAGGTTACAGAATAAACATTTCTACATATCACACAATCCATGGAACGCTTGCTTTGGATTAAGTGTCTGCAATGACACTTTCTTTTCCAGGCACATGGATAATTTTCTAATCATCCTGTAATAGCCAGCGACTGCTCAAGTGAAATAAAAACCATTCAGCAGGGAGGCCAGAAATACAGGCACAGCCAACGAAATAAACAAGGCATAAAAATGAGCCAAAAAGCAAAGTATGTTGAGAATGCCTGAGCCAAGACAGACTCACAAGGCACAATTCTGCCAAGGAACAAGTCCTTGCAAGATCTTACTCCAGACAATTGAAAACCAGAGAGGCACCTGAACACATTTGGAAGTGTGAAAGGCTAATTCAATCCTTCCTGACAAACAAACAACACAAGATGCATGGGGCAGACATGTTTCATTAAGACAAAGAGACCAGGTGTATGTTCTGGTACAAAATCAGTCATCCAGACCAAGAGCAGACACATCAAAGGGTTCACTGTTAAGCAAGCAATTGAGGGTGATTAGCGGTATTTCAAGGCGCTAAAAGCGATTAATATGATACCAAGGGCTTGACCAATCAGAGGTAAGTTTCAGAGGGTAGCCAGGAGGGTATAAGAACCCATCCTGGCAGGACTTGGCTGGATCTCACTGTCCAGGCTACCTAGAGATACTTTGGGATATTGCAGTGACCAAGCAGCTCACTCTCTGACCAGAGAGAGAACCAACCAACGAAGAGAGGAACAGACTTGAAAAATGCGAACAACCAGCAAAGGTTACATCTATCTGTGGAGTAGTTCAAGTTTCTAAAGAATCTGATGGTTAGAAATAGAGTTGTTAAAATTACAAAATTTAATTCTTACCTTTGTTGTCTTCAAATAAAGTTGCAACCTGTTTCACTGACTGCAGACACATGCTGTGTCATCTTTTCCTGATAAGTGCTCAGGTGCCTGGATAAATTAATATTGCATACACTAGTCGAGTAGTCCGTATGGTCTTAGAGATACCCTGTTCTGGACAACAATATGCTAATGGTTCTGGCTTTTTGGAAACAATCGTAAATGCTTGTCCTGAAAATGTTTCCAAGAAAATCAAATGATTATGGTCGGTGTAAAGAACAATATTGTCCTCATTACTGGTAATGTATATGCCAAAATATTGATCAACTGGCGCAAGATTCAAGTCTTTTTTTTTGTAGTTGAATATCTTTTGTTGATGTAGTAATTTCTTCAAAAATAATTGGCAGACCATTCAATCCCATGTCATCTTTGTGCAATAAAACAGCCCTCACACCAATGTTACAAACATCAACAGCCAGTTTGATCATCTTTGCATAATTTGGCACAATGTTGATACAGCTTTCATATTTTTAAAGGCAATTTAACACCCGTTCTTTCATTCAAATTTCCTGCCTTTAGGAGTGCAACAACAGTGCTCGAGTTTGATTGAATCCACTCATGCCAACGTAATGCATAATTTCACATTTTGTCTTCTACATGGGAAAATTAAAGTGCTTCTCTAGGTGTGACTTGACCTTGTCCCACAGTATGGTACAAAAAGTTACCTTGGGTCTGGCATATTCACTCTAAACCATATTTATGACCGATTTTGCTTTTTGTAGTCAAACAATTCAATCAAACGTGTAAATATTCTTCCCAGGTTGGGCTAAAAGCAACCAAATATAAACAGGAGATCGACCAATCCTTCAATATCATTTTTGGTTAACCATTGAAACATTGCTGGTGCATTTTTTTGTTGCAATTGACACAACTTTGCATCAATTAAATCCATCTGGTTTAACAAATATGAAGATTTCATGGGCCATTTGGTTAAAAGAACTTGCCAATTTACCATTTGTAACTTGATTTTAGGAACAGGTGTGTCCAAATAATTCGATACAATCCTCCAGTCTTAGTATAGGATGTAAGTCAATTTTCATAACCATTGACTTTACAATAATCAATGTGGAATATTTGTGATTCATCCAGTTTTGGCACCATTATGATGGCTCCAGCTGCTTTGACTCAGTTTCATGAAGTCATTGTCCATTATCACATTTCTTCAACTGAGCAAAATGCTCTGGATTGAATCTCTACAGGTGCTGCTTTATAGGTCCTGCATTCCCCACATCAACATCATGAACAATCAAAACTGTCTTTCCTGGCCTTTGTAAGTCACTTCCATAAGTGTTCAGAAAGATAAGACATGATGCTATCTAATCTTTTAACTTTCTCAGTTTTTCAATTTGATTTTTGGGAAATTAACTTTTGAATTTTCTATTTCAGATTCATTCTTCAATTGCACTAGTGATTCTATTTCACTCCCTACTTTCTTCACTATTGTAAAGACAATTTCTCTCAATTGTCATCCTTACCAAAATATTTTTTCGATACATTGACATCACATACTCACTAACATTTTCTTCTCTGTAAAGTACTCACTACATAATTCATACCATTAAGTCTCCTCTTAATTTGATAAAGTTCAGTGAACAGTATTTTTAATGGTTACCCACAGACAGGCCACAATCTTCCAACAAAATCTCTGGCCTTTTTTGCCTGCACTAATTTACCTTTTTTGTTGAATTTTCTTCAGATGCTTTTTAGTCAACTCACATGTTAGTCTGATTCTCTCTAAAATTTGAGACATTGGTTGGAAGTGTTGTTTCTGAGCTTTCTTTTATTAACTTTCTGAAATCAATTTAAGTGGTTATCTTACCTCATATTATTTCAAAAAGACCAAATTCCTTGGACTAAATTCTCTAATAGCAAATAGTAACAAAGGAATTCCCATTCCTGGTTTTTGGTAGAGGTCCTACATAATCCATTAAGACCCTGCTAAATGATTCCTCAAAAGCTGGTATTGGAATTAAAGGTACAATTGAAGCTTGGGATGCCCGCACTACCCGACAATTATGTATATTGCTTTACTGTACTTGAATGTGAGATGCTTATCTAAATACTTTTTAAAAATTGCACGTGTCTTACCTGTAAATTCTTCCATGATCACAATTTCCCTTACATTTTCCATTTATTTCCCTCTGGTTTGAATGATCCAAAACCACTGATCCCACAGCATTACTTACAAAATTCCATAATTCCTTGCAAATTCCACAAGTCTCTGACTCAGTTCTTTCTTATATGAGTTCTAAATTTAAATTGATAAGCTTCAAGCACAAATTCATAAGCATTGAGTATTACCTCTTCTACAGTTTCATACACTACAGATTGTTTTTCTTGCAAGGTCATACTTATACATGTCAAAACATTGTGGTCACTTCATATAAACAAAAATGAGGACTGCAGATGCTGGAGTTCAGAGTCAAGATTAGCGTGGTGCTGGAAAAGCACAGGTCAGGCAGCATCTGAGGAGCAGGAAAAATCGACGTTTCGGGCAAAAGCCCTCTGTTTAGCTGCCATCTCAGTTAAGATAAAATATCTTTTGACTCCACCCTCGTTAAATTTAGGCACTATCCTGTCTCCTCCACCGCCAAACCCTAACTATCCGATGCCTGGAGGGCCTTGGGACCCTCCAACCATATGGGATTAATGTGGATTTCACACGTTTCCTAATTTCCCCTCCCCCCACCCTTATCCCAAATCCAACCTTCCAACTGAGCACCGCCCTCGTGACTTGTCCACCCTCCTCTCCAACCTATCACCATTATCCACATCTTCATCTACCTATTGCGCACTCAGCTACCTTCCCCCACAGCCCCACCCCCCTCCCATTTATCCCTCTACTCCCTTGGCCCACAGGCCTCATTCCTGATGAAAGGCTTATGCCCAAAATGTCGATTCTCCTGCTCCTCTGCTGCTACCTGATCTGCTGTGCTTTTCTGGTACCACACACTCAACTCTGATCTCCAGCATTTGCAGTCCTCACTTCCTCCTACTATCTTGTTCAAATCAAATCCCTCATTGGAATGAGAATCATTTGAGTTACTGCCTCTTTTTTTCTTCAATCTAAGCTTTTGTTTTTCAATCTCATGTTCTGTAATTTCCTTTTCTTTTTGAGTTCAAATTTTCTTTATTCCATGTCTCTCTGCTTTTCTATGTCCTCTTCTTCCATTATTCTGTTTTTCTTTCTTCTCATTTTCAAGTTTTTAAATTTTTTTCATTCCTTACTGTATTTTAGCCAATTTCAGCCGTGACATCCCGATTCTAAATGCTGCACTTGAAGCTTCTCATAAAGATCTTGCTTTTATTTCTGCTGTCAATGTACCTGCTAAAAATCAGTCAAAGATCTTAAGTAATCCTCTGACAAGTCTTCCCCTCCCAGAAAATGCTTGGAAACTTGAAAAACCATCTTCAAGTACTGTGCATATAACAGCTGCTATATACGGAGAACCACACTGCAGTCATTACTTTAACATGAAAGTCACAGATCCCTCTGAAATCCAATGAATTCAAAAATCCTGCCAAGAGCCCACACTTGTTATGATCCCAGCTGATGTTTGAACCTGGTCTAATAGATCATATTTTCATTTGTTTTGGTTTTAACACTGAGGTCTCTTGCTGAAATGTAATTGCCCAATGTTGCAGATTTTGCTTTAACCATAAAATAGAAGGTTATTTACAAGTGAAATGAAAATAAAATAGAACAAACTAAACCATCTATTTATAAAATAACTACAAAAAAAAACTTATCACACAACAAAAGTTTAATCCTATTAATCTAAAAGCAGACCTTTATGAATTGAAAATAAAGAAGTTTTATACAGTGGACAAACACACCTCTGACACGGTACCCCAAATACCAATCCTATTAATCAAAAAACAATTTTTGAAGAAAAATTATAATGGCTACAGTTAATTGTTCATTTCAAACATCGAAAAACCCATTGGTTACCAACTCAAAAACCAGAAAACTAAATTTACAATAAATATTAAAACATATAAATATATCCTACAGTCCAGAAAAGACTTATGTACAAATTACATATACGTGTTTGGGCTGATAGTAAGATATTAGATTACAATCATGGAGCATGCTTTTAGTAAGTGTCATACTTCAAATGATCTGAGATGATGAAATATAAGATCTTTATACTCGCAGGATACATCTATCATACAGTGAGGATATCATGCACATATCTCTAAAATATATATGGATGTACTGGCCATAAGACATAACACAACAGGCTTCATAGAAGGTGGTATCTGTGGATTACGTTTCATCATGATTTCCTATCTTGAGCAAGTTGTTCCCACTTATAGACATTTTTATTGAATGTGATGTTTCAAAATCCGTTAAGGCAGGCTCTATGTCTTGCCTGTTTGCAGACACGAAGTTTCCAAATTGTTACTGCACCAAAGATCTTCTATGGGATCAATTAATCAGACAGTCACATTACTTGACCTGATCAGTAGACCCTGTCCTTACTTATCAAAGCATTTACGCTTCGAATCTCATACTTTTTAAGAACAGTCATGACCTTGACTTGAGATCTTGATCTTCATCTGATGCTCTGGCAACTATTGTTTCCAATGCAGTCCTGTGATGGCCTGCTGGACAGCATGCCTGTTTCAGATTGGAAGTCACTCATAATATGCAAATCAGAGTCCCAGAAAGTGTGGAGGACCCTGACTGTAATTTCAGTGTAGATATTAGCAGACCATATGCTGCAGACCCTCCACCCAACAGTGCCAAAATGTGCACTGTCTAATCAGGAACCTTTAAAGGGATTACTGGAGGCTGCTCTCAAAAGTATCTGTAGAAAAATATTATTTCAAAACAATAACAGAAATACTCAGTAGACCTAGTAGCAATTGTGGAGAGAGAAACAGAGGATTGACACTTCATGTCAATGATCTTTCCTTAGAATAATTATTGAACTGAAAAACTGACTTGATTTCATTCTTCACAAATGCTGCCTGATCTGCTGAATGCTTTCAGTGTTTTCAAATTTTAAGCAACCACAGTATTTTTGTATTTTTTTATATATTAGTGACATGTGAAGTGGATCCTCTTATATTCCCAAGAAAATTATCCTTTCACAACATGCTTTCTCCCATTCTGGCTCCAATTAGCAGCTGCCTGACAAAGGGAGTCAGCTGTGACTCATTCTTCGATGACTGATATGTGCAGCAGGACACCAACGTGATATGCTCATGTCACATTATAACATGCAAAATGCTCAGGCCGAATGCAAGAAAGAACAGCTGCAATGTGCATCCTCCCTACCCCGTCACTTGCCTTTTCTATACCTTAAGCTAGAATCCATCCTAGTTATTTTGTGTGTCTTGGAATGCTTCTCTGCAGATCCTAGAACCTCTAATGATTACTTGTATCATTGTTGTACGCTATCATGACGTTTAATGTTGAGGCTTGGTCACAGCAAAACCAACGCACGTATCCTTTTTGAAATGACCAGTAACAGTTTATTACTTTGCTCTTATACTAAACAGCCAGCTTCACAAATGGGATTGTGTCGTTTTCTTCTCGGCTTGGAGGTGAATTACATTGCTTTCCTCCCCATTTGATTAAAATGGATAAATGTTTGAGGTTCATTGGAATAATATACAACTCAAAAGAAAATGAGTCAGACCATGTATAAAATCATTTATAGGTTAACAACAAGGTTACATCTCAGGTAACATGCAATAGCAGTGTAGCTATCAGCATAATTCAGTTCCATAGCTGATGCTTTAGCTATTTTTAAATCCAGATTTTTGGTCTAAATTCAAGAATAATATTTTGTTCCATACACTTCCATTCTCGTCAGATATGCAAGACTTAATATATTAACAGTGGAGTTTCTTTACAATGTGTTGAAGCACAAAATATATCATTATCTACATTCTCCTCGCTTGTTGATTAGTAATCACTGCAAAAACAAAACACAACAGTTTAAATGTAAATTTCAGCAATCTGACATGTGCAATTGTATTGATAATCACACAAAATTTTTAAAACAATGAATTTGAAATGAAAAAATAATTCTGTGTGACATTGCTAACAAAGCCAGAAAAATACTTATTTTATGAAGCTGAACAATGAGGTACCACGTGTAATTCTTCGATGTGCTGACAGAAAGGATCTCAGATAGTTCAGAGTTGAGGCAAATGCAGTTACCCAATATTCAGGAGGTAGGCAGGTTAACACTGGCAGAGGCTCTGCTCACATACCCTTTCTGTTTTAATTAAACTCATTCATTTAATAAATTGGGAAAGGGTAGAATAAACATTCAATGATTATTCCCTTGTCGATCATTTAATAACATAAGACAAGGAATAGCATAAAAGCAAAAGAGAAAGCATACAGTGTGGTGAAGGGCAGTGGGAAACCAAAGGTTTAGAAAGCTTCAAAAGACCAACAGAGGGGAACAAAAAGAAGAAATAAGGAGGGAGAAGATTAAAATGAAGAGTAAGCTAACCAGTAATATAAAGGAAGACTTTAAGAGTTTCATTAGATATATAAAATGGTGAAAGTAAACATTAGACCTCTGGAAAATGATGCTGGAAAGACAGTAATGGGGAACAAGGAAATTACTAAAGAACTTAATAATTACTTTGTGTTAGTCTTCATGGTGGAAGACATGAGTAACATCCAAAACTTCAAGATAGTTGGGGGCAGAGCTAAGTATGGTGGCCATCACCAAGGAGAAGGTGCTAGAAAAGCTGAATGGCCTGAAGGTGGATAAATCACCTGGACAGATGGACTACACTGCAGAGTTCAAAGGGAGATAGCTGAAGAGATAGTGGAGGCAATAGTGGTGATCTTTCAGGAATTGCTAAAGTCAGGGAGAGTCTCAGAGGACTGGAAAATCACTAACATGACATCCCTGTTTAAGAAGGGAGTAAAGCAAAAGACAGAAAATTACAGGCCGATTAGCCTAATTTCGGTCTAAGATTTGGAGTCCATTGTGATAGATGAGATTCCTGAATATTTGGAAGTGTATTGTAAGATAGGGCAAAGTCAGCCTGACTTCATCAAGGGGAGGTCATGCCTGACAAATCTGCTAGAATTCTTTAAGGAAATAACAAACAAGGACAGCCAATGGATGTTATTGACCTGGACTTCAAGAAGGCCTTTGACAAGGTGCAATACAGAAGGCTGCTGAGTAAAATAAGAGCCATGGTGTTAGAGGCAAAGTGCTAGCATGGATAGAAGCCTGGTTGTCTAGCAGAAAGCAGAGAATGGGGATAAAAGGATCTTTCTCAGGATGACGGTCAGTGACAAGTGGTGTTCCATAAGGCTCACTGTTAGGACCATAAATTTTCACTTAATACACTAATGATCTAGGTGAAGGAACTGAGAGCATTCTGGTGATACAAAGATAGATAGAAGGACAGGTAGCATTGAGGAGGTTGCAAAAAGATTTGGACAGGTTCGGAGAATGGGCAAAGAAATGGCTGATGGAGTACAATGTGAGAAAGTGTGAAGTCATGCACTTTGGTAAGAAGAGGAGAGGCATGGACTATTTCCTAAATGTGGATAAAATTCAGAAGTCTGAAGTGCAAAGTGACTTGCATTTGTAGTCCAGAATTCTGTCAAGGTAAACTTGCAGGTTGAGTCAGTAGTTAGGAAGGCAAATGCAATGCTGGCATTTATTTTGAGAGGACTTGAATATAAAAGCAGGGATGTACTTCTGAGGGTCCATTAGGCTCTGGTCAGACCTCATTCAAAGTATAGTGTGCAGTTTTGGCCCCATATCTCAGGAAGGATGTCCTGGCCCTGGAGCAGGTTCAGAGGAGGTTCAAGAGAATGGTCCCAGGAATGAAAAACTTAACACGTGAGAAACATTTGAGAATCCTGGGACTATACTTGATGGAGTTTAGAAGGATGAGGGGGATCTAATTGAAACTTACAGAATACTGAGTGGCCTGGACAGAGTAGATGTTGGGAAGATGTTTCCGTTGGTAGGAGAGACTAAGACCTGAGGGCACAGCTTTAGAGTAAAGGGAAGATGCTTTAGAATGGAGATAAGGAGAAACTTCTTCGGCCAACGTGGTGAATCTGTGGAATTCATTGCCACAGAATTCTGTGGAGGCCAGGTCATTGAGTATATTTAAGATGGAGATAGATAGGTTCTTGATTGTTAACAGGATGAAGGGTTATAGGGAGAAAGCAGGAGAATGGAGTTGAGAAACTTGACAGACTGGATTAAGCAGAGCAGACTCGATGGACTTAATGACCATTTCTGCTCTTATGTCTTATTGTCTTACATGAATTTGAGGGACAACTAGAAGAAAAGCAGAAATAAGTGGTTAAAACATTCATTAAATTTCAGTGAGAACTCATGTTTAGTTCACCAGAAGATATAATGGAATGTGTCTAGGTCTATTGTAGAATGGTTGCCAGCTCAAACAATAAATGTTTGTTCATTGCATATGTTTATTAAAGATCTTAAGTTTTATACTTTTCCGACATGGACCATTTGGAAGATTTTAAACAATAAATGGTGACAATACATTCACTAATAGACTTCATCATACACACAGGTATATTTAAAAATAATTAAAATATAACTGAAGTTGCTTCCTAACACTAAATGAGATCCTGTGCAAAGGGAGTCAAGACCAGCTGAAGACTTCAGATGAAAGAGGCTTAAAAGCTGGGGAATAATTAGGCTCAAGAATATATATGTAATTCAATATGCATTAGAACATTGTGCTTTATGTTCTTAATTCTACATTAAATTTTTTTTATGGTTACTGAGAATTTACAACTCACGAGGTTGTAATTTGGTCAAAGCTAACATTTATTGTCCACACAAACCTCTTCCCAGCTACATCATTTCACCCTATCAAATAATCCTTGTATTCAATGCTACCTTGTATACTCTACTTTCACCTTGCTAGTTGAATGCATCAACTATTCCATATGGTACACTGTTTTAAATGCTCATCACTCTGATTAAATGGAAACGCTTGTGTCTATCAACCAAAGGAAGGTGTAATTGAAGAATAAGTTGTTTGCAAAGACACTCTTCATAATAAAAGTGGAAGTACAGTTAGTTCTGCTATTACCCGACAGTGGTGTTCTTGTGCAACCCCACACTATATAAAAATCATGCAATAAAATCTTAAATACTTAGTGTTAGCGATGCAATCACGTTATAGCCAACACATGTTTTTAAAGTTCATGCTCTAGAAACATTTGTCAATTGCGTTGCAGCCAACTCACATTGACGAAATGCGTGTTATAGTAGAACTACCTGTCGTCTATTTTTTAAATTGATAAAGTTGTCAACAAGCATATATAGATGTGATTTTTGAATGTTTGCATTTCCGATAGATGGGATATTTTACCAATGAATTCTACAAGCAGAAATTGCCTCAGTTCAGGTTCTTCTGCACAACTGGGTTTTGCATTGGAAGCCCCATTTATGATAATACAATAGGACCAGCTTTGTGGACATTCCCAAGTTATAGGTAATCATGTATTCTTCAGACAGGACTATACATGAATATTCCATTAGTATCCTCCACCCTCCAGCAGAATGTTGAATTTCTACAATGCACCATGAAATCCACCAAAACACACCAATTATGGCAACTTCAAAAACAGAATGTTGGAGAAACTCAGCAGTTCTGGCAACAACTGTGGAGGGATGAACAGAGTTAACACTAGAGTCTGAAGGACTTTTTATTTCAGATTTCCAACCACATCTAATTTGTCTTTACTAATCTCAGTTATTGTGTTGAAGACACACTGCTACTGATTCGGATCTTTCCAGTAAAGTAATTGTTCCATTCTGGACAAGAAAAGGATAGGAAAGCAAATGAGATTAAAAGAAAATAAAGTGTAGCATTGATCAATCTGGTAAGTATAACTTCATACACATAAGTGTATTAAGTTATACATAAATACACATTAAACGCTAAAATCTATCATTCGTTGTATTTCTTGGCTGTGAAAGCTTATTTCCTAATGTTACATTTTTGTTGCACTTTTGTGTCAACGTTTCCATTATAAATTCTGTTGTTCACATTTACGTTGATTGCTGTTTACAGTAGTCATGCTGTAATTACAACATCCTACCAGTAAAGCCTCAGTTTTGCATCTACCCAACCTCCCAGCTTATGCTGCAGTGTAACCTCTGTGCTCTCAGCAATTCTGCTCATCGGCTAATATTATTAAAAAAAACTTATTTTAGACATCTTATGTCTGATATGCTTCCAGCCAAATTTTTCTCTACTATGCATTCCTGTTCACAGCTGCATGGGAAACTGACTACATAAAAAGTTCAGACTCTAATTATTGCAGTTTTTCCAGTGAAGATAATATATTCACCACTGGCAGGAGAATGTAATCTCTATGTAGTAACATTGAAAAGTAATGGATCATTAAGCCCATTAAGCGTATTTTCAACCATTGAATTAGATCAAAGCTGATGTGTATCAAGATTACATGGTAAGTATTGGTTGAGGAAATTATAGTGGAAGTGTAACAATAATTACAGAATATAGGGTACTTAAATTGGGAACTATATTAAATCTGTGATTTAATTCTTCTAACCCAGCTTCATAAGACAACACTTGTTCATTACTCCCACAATAACTCTATAAACCTACTTTCACATAGGCATTATTTAATATAGTATCTTATTTGTATCTACAGATAAACTCTCAGCATTGCAATCATAATTTATTTGTTGAAATGACTTAATTTAGCTTTTTGCTCAGTCTCCATTGCATTGTTTGAACAAATCTTGAACATTTGTTTATTAAACCAGTGGAATCATTCAACAAATTAACATTATGTAACATTAAAATTGACTGTTCGCAGATGAATTAGGGAAGCATAAGTAAATTACCTTATGCCAACATCCTGGAATCGGCAGGCCATCTGGGCCCTGTAATGGACATAGATGCAAGAATTTAATAAATGAATGACGTTATTTCGCCTTGATCAATTCAGATTGTTTTTGGGTGGGGGCAGGGTGGTTGTTGGAGTCATGCTATACAGTGAGGATTGTCTCACAGACAGGATATACAAAACCTAGAAAAACCTAAGCGGGACCACCAGAATCTGAGGAGGAACCGGTAAATGTCGTTTCAAATCAGAATAATGAAGGTCCACACCTGAAAACATTAGCTTGCCTGCTTTCTGCACATGTACAGCCTGGTCAGCTGACTCTCTAGAATATTTTTGTATTTATTTCAAATTTCTAGCATTTGCTCCATTTTGCTTTTTGCGATTTTGATTTTGTTTTGTGGGAACACTATTAGAAGACCTATTATGGGTAAAAGTGACTAAACCATTTCTTACTCTCAATATTAAAATAGGTTGTGCAACTATTATGATATAAAGGCTTAACAGAATATATGTTGTTTATGCATGAGTTATAAAATCAATACTTTCCATTTGCAGCTTGAACAAATAATTGAGAAATCACTAAATCACACTCATTTAATTTGACTTTGAAATTCATCTTTGAAAACACAGCAATCCAATATCATTCCTGGTGATATTATCAGAGATTAATAGCATGAACCTAAATGAAGATCTAACTGCATCTAACTTTTTCAATAACTCAACAGAAGCAGAACACCTTCAACAGTGTAGAATTTCCGTTATTTTAAAATGTTTATGCCTATTGTAACAGCATAGCTTGATGTCATGTAATCTTGAAGGTTAATTGATTAGTTATTTATAATACAAAACATTGATTTAAATGTCATTAAGTTGTCAAGTTTCATAAAATTGATATCAAACAATAATGTTTAGCAGAAAACAACAAATTTCTTCTTGTATGTCATAAATTACACATTCTATGGTGCATGGGGGTCAGTTATCACAGTTGGCTGGGTAGTGTGCAGTAATGCCAAGAATGTGGGTTCATTCCTGTGCTGGTTGAGGTTAACTTGCCCCCTTACCTGAGGTATGGTGCCCCTCAGGTTGAATTTACCACCAATTTCCCTACAATGAGAAAACAACCCATGGCCTGCTGGGACTAATCACTTTTGCACAATGCATTGAGTGAACCTATTTAGGACACATTAAAAACTAAATGACAGTTTAAAAAATGATATATTTCTTTTAGGACTGAAAAGGAGAAGAATCTTATTTTTTTAGCGAGTTCGTAAAAGTGTGGAATTCTCTTCCCCAGACGGTGGTAAAAGCTGGGTCTTTAAATGTGCAGTTAAATAGGTTTATTCATAACAGAGTCAAGGATTATAGCATGCAGATAGTGGAGTTAAGACCATAACCGATCAGGCAGGATCTTACTGAATGGGCAGCAAGCTCAAAGGGTAAAATGGCCTACTCTTGCCCCTTTGTCCAATTAGAGGTAGCTTTGGTTATTTTTTACCGGATTATTTAATTTCAAGATGCAGAAAGATTTTCAGTCTTTTCTAACTCCATACCAAATAAAGTGTATTTTATATATTTACTAGGTGCCATCAGAATCATTTACTGGATGTTTAAATATGGTAAGTGCCATTTAATGGAAAACTAACCTATTTTTCCACCAAATGATAGCATATTATTTAATGGGCTTTTCTGCTTCAAATCAGTCATCAAAAAACTGAACTTTGACCTTCTGTCATTACAAATTGTCTACTTTTCCTCCGTAAAACTTTTAAACTTTCAACAGCAATTAAATCTGTGTCCATCAGTCTCACAATTCCAAGCTTAAATCTATCCAAACACATTTCTGCTTCTACCAAAGCCTCAAAAAAAAAAAGTGACAAATGATATCCGACTTGGCTGTAATTGTGAAAAACTACCTATTCTTTTCTGTGTCTGCAGTCTCAACTGTGGTTGACCATACCTTGTAGATGTCATCTTAAGACTTTAGGGAAGGAAATTTTTCAGCTCTGTCCATCTAGATGCTCCTTAAAATCTATGATCAAACCCATGATCTAATATCTAATTTTCTTTGATAATACTGCTTTGATAACATACTTAGTATGTTTTATATGTATTATCAAAGTATTATCAATACCTAGTATGTTTTAATATGTTAAAGGTACCATGCAAATCAAGTTTGAGTCATGCAGCGTGGAAATAGATCATTCAGTCCAACTCATCCATACTGACCAGTCTGCCAAACTAAACAAGTCCCACTTGCCTCTGTTTGGCCCATATCCTTCTAAACTTTTCCTATTCAAGCACCTGTCCAAATATATTTTAAATGTTTTAACTGTACCTGTATCCACTACTTCTCTAGCAGTTCATTCCACATTTGAACCATCCGCTGTGTGAAAATGTTGCCCCTTTTAAATCTTTATCCTCGTATCTTAAATCAATGCCCTCTAGTTTTGATCTGCCCCACCCTAGGGAAAAGACTTTTGCTATTCACCTTGTCCATGCCCTTCATGAGTTTATAAACCTCCATAAGGTGACCTCTCAACCTCCTATATTCCAGTGAAAAATGTGTCAGCCTATCCTTATAATGCAAATCTTCCAGTCCTGGCAACATCCTTGTAAATCATTTCTGCATCCTCTCCAATTTGATAATATCCTTCAGTAGCAGGGCACCTAGAACTGTACATAATATTCCTAAAGTGGCCTCATCAACATCCTGGACAACCCCAATATGATGACATCTCAATTCCTATTCTCAAAGATCTGAACAACAAAGGCAAATGTGCCAAATGCCTTCTTAACCACCCTGTCTACCTGTAATGCAATTTTCAAAGAACTGTGTACCTGAACCCCTGGCTCTCTCTGTTCGATAACACTACCCAGGGCCTTACTACGAACTGTACAAGTTCTTCCCTTGTTTGTTTTACCAAAATGCAATACCTCTCATTTATCCAAATCTAACACTCCGCAGCCCAATGGCCCAATTGATCAAGGTCCCTTTGTAAGCTTAGGTAGACCTTTTCACATTCAACTACACCACTAATATTAGTGTCATCTGCAAACTTACTAATCATGCCTCTTAAATTCTCATCCAAATCATTTATATACATAACAAACAATACCCTTGGGACTCAGTACTGATCTAATCTTCTTATAGCTATACACATTAAAAAATGCACTCTCTTTAGAGGAATCAAATAGTTCAGTCAAAGTAAGGTTATTATCTATAATTTCTACAAACTGTACCTTTTGGTATGCTCAGATAGTAATTATTATTGTATGAAACTGAGTAGGGCCTTAAATTTTGCTAAACTGAAATAACAGTGTTATGCAGAAAATGTTATATTTCAAAAGCAACTGGAACGTATTAAAACTCCAAATCTATTTTTCCTTATGAAAATTTAAAATGCTGACAAAAAACTAGGATTACTTTCTAGAGGCATGGAATTTGAAAGGGGCATTGTGTCAGGTTTGAGAGTCTGAAAGGGTAAAGACTTATGAGTCCTTTAAAGACCATTCACTTATGATAATATCATATGGACCTGTGGGACTTTTAGCTTGGGACCTTGAAGGAATTAGACCTAATGTCCAGGTCTGCCTCAAACATTCTGTAACAATGTTGATCATATCAATGCAACTAGTGGCTAATATACAATAAACTAATCCTTGTTCAATACATGTGCTTCTTCTAGTTAAATCAATAAATGTTTTTTCTCTTCCACATTGGACCAAGCGGATCCTATAGGTCCGGATTATTAAAGAGGACGATGGCAGATGGTGAGGTGCAGACCTGGTCCAATTATACGTACAACATGAAGTTATGCTAAACTTATAAATGGCCTGAGTCAGGCTGTATATCAGTTACTTACTGCATTTCTGGTTTTCATTTTCTAATGATTTTAACATTAGTTTGCCAACCCATTGGCTTCCACTTCCAGAAGCTGCTCGTAAACACAGACCTAGGAATTCTACTGAGTGGAAATATAAAATCAGGGAACATGCAAGTAGAGTATAAATGCCAGCATAGACTAATTGTGCTGAATGTCTCACTTCTGTGCTGTGTATTATTTGCAAATACAAGTGTCTTCTGTCAAATTGTTTCCTTTATTTCATTCTCTAATTGAAGTGACATGGATGTTCCGTATAAGTCGAAATTTTACAAAACTTTAAAAAACAAAATGTGCTCTTTCCCCGAGCAGCAAAATTACTGGACATATTTCTATGATAATAAAACAGAAATCACATACCACTGGACACGGCTGATCTAACCCAGGGGGTCCTTGTTCTCCCTTTTGCCCCTTGCTTCCTTTTTTACCTGGATAACTTCTCTCGCCCTGTGGAGATAAGGGCGAGGTAAATGTTTCACTCCAATCCAATGTTGATGCAATATCAGCCAATGTTTATCTGTGTACAAGATACACACTTCTTTCTCTACCTTTTATAAAAATGCAGTGAAATTCAGTTATCAGTGCAGAACGTTACATAATGCAGGAATAAATTCACAATCTGATAAAGCATTTAACCAAGTTTTACTTTTGCAGTTGCCTGCAACATTTGATGTATTTTTAAAATGCTATGCTTGATGGTTCTGTAACTATAGAGGGTGCACTTCCTGCTGCACATGTAGTTACAGTGACTGATAAGAACAGGAGTGTCTGACATCATATTCACTCTGAGGAAGCTGGATCAGTGTCAATGTAAATAAAAGATGACTTGGTGATGGGCTATCAGCCTCTGTGGAGTTACTTCAGTGGTAATAGGAGTGGGATAAATGTTGTAACCATGCAAAAGCATCTACTAGCTGAAACCCAACTAGACCTCAAACAGGCACCACTATTGGCTTTATCATTGGAAAAGGAGGCAACTGGAACATAAGAGTTGCAGGGTATTCTGATGGAAGTGGACACCCTCGTCATTCTGACTGAGCTTGGGAAACACCGCTTGAGTGAAGGCAATTGTATAGCCTCACTCAGGGCATACTCTGAATGGAGGGACACTAGGTCAGCCCACTGCAAAACCCCAAAACCAAGCCAAGCCTCGGCCAAACACGTAACATTTTCTTCAGTATCCAGGCCGGCAAGCCATTGTAGTTGCTGCTTGTATGTGGACTTGAGGCAAAGAGTTCCACTGGGCCGAAATTGAGTAAGAGAACCCATAGTCCAGTATCCAAGAAAGTGCACAGCCTGGAGAGAATCCACCTTCATCTGGTTTGGAACAGTTAAATTGATTAACAACATCAAAATCAGAATCTAAGTACATGTCTGTTTAAACGGTCATGAGGTTATAATGTAGGTCCATACTGGCGCGACCATTTCATTGATCACAGAACTAGTCTTTAACAAAATTCACTCTGGACTCTAACCCGTAAGTTTGTGCAAGATCTTGGCTAGACGGAGAACATTTACAAGTTCAGGGTGGCTAGCACTGCTGCCTCACAGTGCCAGGGATCCGGGTTCGATTCCCGCCTCAGGCAACTGTCTGTCTGGAGTTTGCACATTCTCCCTGTGTCTGCGTGGGTTTCCTCCGGGTACTCCAGTTTCCTCCCACAATCCAAAGATGTGCAGGTCAGGTGTATTGGCCATGCTAAATTGCCCATAGTGTTCAGGAATGTGTAGGTTAGGTGCATTAGTTGCTTGAGGCGGGAATCGAACCCGGATCCCTGGCACTGTGAGGCAGCAGTGCTAGCCACCCTGAACTTGTAAATGTAGGGTAAGGGAAATCATCTGAGTGGGATACACTTTGGAGGGTCGGTGTGGATTGTTGGGCTGAAGGGCCTGTTTCCACATTGTAGGGATTCTATGATTCTATGAAGGGTACAACTTTGGTTATGAAAAGCAACTAGTTCAGTTACCACTGATTGTAGTTAAAGGTTCAGGCCAAGCTTGATCATGCAAATATTGAGAAGGATTCATCTACATTGTCTTGACATTTTTTAAATTATAAAATGGCTGCCTGAGTGAAATCGGAATTAAATACTCAGATGCTTTTCCGGAAGGTCTGGGCATTATCAAAGGAGCCAAGGCCACCATGCATAATGACCAGGAAGCAATTCCATGATTCTGCAAGGCCTGCCTTGTGCCATTTGCCTTATGGACAAAAGCAGAGGCTGAAATCAGAAGGCTGGAAAATGAAGGAATCATCAAGCCAGTCCAGTCTGTGGAACAGGCAGCCCTGGTCATAACAATTGTGAAGCCCCAACAGAGATTCGTGGGCATTTTAAGCAAATGGTAAACTGCTTTTCTCAGCTGGATAAATACCCAATCCTTTGTATTGAGGATTTATCTGTAAAGCTGCTGGTGGTGGTTGGGGGTGGAGGTGATTATCCTTCATGAAGCTGTGTGTACTTGCAATTACAACTGGATGAGAATTCTCAAACGTATGCTAAATTAATACCCAGAAGGGTTTGTATCAATATACAAGACTGCTATTTGGCATATTGTCAGCCTGTGCAATATTTGAACAGATGATGGAGAACATTTTACAAGGTTGCCATTTATCTAGATGATGTGCTAATAACAGAAGACCAATAAGGAGCACTTCAAGAACTTGGACATAGTCCTTAGATGATTCTCCCAGGTGGGAATATGTTTTAGGAGGGAAAAACGTCCAGGCACCCCAAGTGACCTTAGGCTACAGAGTTGACAAGACCAGGTTACACCTATTGGAAGGTAAAGGGAGGGCGATCAAAGGTGCCCTGGCTTCTACATCTGTAAGGGAGCTTAGATTTATCGTTGGGCTGATGAATTATTATGGAAAGTTCATATATAACCTGGCCTCCATTCTGGCAGCTTTGAATGAAATCTTAAAGGAAAAGGGCAGGTAAGCCTTGGAAATGGTTGCATAACCAAGGCATAGCTTTCAGGGAAATGAAGAAACAGCTATCAGCCTCTCTGGTGTTGGTACACTATGATTCCAAACGAGATCTGGAATTGACATGTGATGCCTTCCCGTACAGCGCTGAATTAGTATTAACTCTCAGCTGGTCCAATGAAGAGGAACACCTAATAGCATATGCATCCAGGATTTTGGCGAATGCAGAGTGTAAATACACCCAGATAAAGAAGGAAGAAATGGTATCAGGAATGCCAATGCTGAACACAAAACTAAGTGATAGAGACAGTTTACTTCGTGGGACAAAATTTGGTATCAGAACTACAGGAATGACCCTACATGGGTAAGGGGCATGGTCGATGCGAGGACAGGTCCAGTGAAATATAACATTCAGGTTGGTGTGATGACCCTGAACAAGCACATGGACCATATGAAAGCTGCAAATTCACAAACATGCCCAGACTCTCGATAGACTTGCCGACCGTTACAGAACCCTGGGGTTCTCCCTCTCCAGCAAGCATTGAAGATACCTCGGAATCGGAGATGGATACAGTGGAGGTCGCCTTGGCTCCTTTGCCACCCGAAGATGAGAATGAATTTCTTTCGAGATGCTCCAGGCGCAAGACGCAAATTATGGTGCATTACACAACGCCTGTATCAGAGGGGGAGTTGGAGGAAACTGATCCGGTGCTAAAACACCATAGGAGGAGTTAGAAACAAAAGGCCTATGTCCCAGACTCAGAGGGGGAAGGAATGTTGTGAGTGTAATGATGTCAACGAGGTGGACTTCAGAGAATGAGTTCCCTGATTGGGGCTGTTAATCTGGTCCAATCAGAGAGTCCTGCTTGACATATAAGTACAGGAGTAGTCTGCTCCTGGGCCTGGCCAAACTGACCATAAACAGGTCCAGGCAGCGGGCCGTGGAGGGGGTCGTTAGAGTCAATTGCCTGCCCCTCTTCCACGGTTATGTTAGAGCGCGGGTGTCCCTGGAGAAAGAGCACATGGTGTCCACCAACCCTTGAGCTGTTCAGGGAGAGGTGGGCGCCGCAGGGAGTGGAGTGTTTTATTTCCCCCTCCAATTCTATTTTGATTTAATCCCTGCCCTCCCCTTCACTGATCACACAGCATTGCCCTTTGATGTGAAGGGCACTGCTAGTCACTGGCTACTCAGGTATTTCTTTCCTTCCTGGTGGTGGAAACTGAATAAAGATTCAAACACCTTGTAACAAGAAAAAAAAAAGCAAAAAGAAATGTGCAGGAGTCTCTTCTTCATGGTGGTGGAAATTGAATAAAGATTTGCACACCTTGTGTCTTTGACTGTGTCTCACACCTGTACAACATGGGTGCTGGGGAAAAATAAGCACTACCACTATTAGGCGGTAGTGTGGGGGTCTTAGAAAAGAAAAAAGAAGTGTTTAAAAAAAAGTCAGACATTCTGTTAAAAAAAAGAACAGGAGTGTCAGATGTCCTGTTCACTAAAAAAAACCCAGGTATTTCGGGGTTCTGCTCACTACAGTAGCTGGATCTGTGCCAACTACATCAGTATCATGTACTACGGATGTGTAAATAAAAGTTGACTTGATGACAGAATGCCAGCCTTCATATTTCAGTTATTTCAGTGGGGAACAGGGGTGTCAGATATCTTGTTCACTCAGAGGTCTCTCCATGTACAGAGGAACCTTAATTACCCGAATATCAATTATCTGAATATCAGATTATCCGATGGAGATCTCGAGGTTCCAATAGAAACATTACATCAAAGACTTGTTTCCAGCACCGATCTCATCTTTTGTTTACAGTGATTAAAGTAAATTCGGCTCACCGAGATGCTGCCGAGAACCGTCCTGGACATCGATGGGAGCCCAGGCACCATCTCCAAATGACTGACCTCCCGCCCTCGCTCTCCACCACTCCCCCCCACCACACCTTCCCTGTAGTTCTACACAGGGGTCTACTGAAACCCCCCTTCCTCAGATAATCTCTTTAACATTGTCCTGTGCAGGGCAAAGGTGGAACCTGTCAAAAAGATGTGTTTGTGGCTGTGTCTGCGACCATTGCTGGGACTCTACATTCAATATCCTGGGGAGGTTACCATAGAACATAGAACATAGAAAAGTACAGCACAGAACAGGCCCTTTGGCCCACGGTGTTGTGCCGAGATTTAATCCTAATGTAAAATATAGTAATTTAACCTACGCACCCCTCAACTCACTGCTATCCATGGGCATGTCCAGCAGTCACTTAAATGTCCCCAATGACTCTGCTTCCACCACAGCTGGCAATGCATTCCATGCATTCACAACTCTCTGTGTAAAGAACCTACCTCTGACGTCTCCTTTATACCTTCCTCCCAATATCTTCAAACTATGATTTCTTATACCAGTCAATCCTGCCCTGGGGAAGTCTCTGGCTATTGACTCTACCTATTCCTCTCATTATTTTGTACACCTCGATCAGATCTCCTCTCTTCCTCCTCCTCTCCAGAGAGGAAAGTCCAAGCTTATTCAACCTTTCTTCATAAGGCAAGCCCTCCAGTCCAGGCAGCATCCTGGTAAATCTTCTTTGCACCCTCTCCAAAGCCTCTGTATCTTTCCTATAGTAGGGCAACCAGAACTGGACACAATATTCCAAGTGTGGTCTCATCAGGGACTTGTAGAGCTGCAACAAAACCTCGCGGCTCTTAAACTCGATCCCCCTATTAATGAAAGCCAAAACACCATATGCTTTCTGAACAACCCTATCCACTTGGGTGGCAACTTTGAGGGATTTATGTACTTGCACACCCAGATCCCTCTGTTCCTCCACACTGCCAAGAATCCTGTCTTTAATCCTATATTCAGCTTCAAGTTCGACCTTCCAAAATGCATCACTTCGCATTTATCAGGTTGAACTCTATCTGCCATTTCTCAGCCCAGCTCTGCATCCTGTCTGTGTCGCACTGCAGCCTGCAGTAGCCCTCTATACTATCGACAACACCTCCAACCTTTGTGTCATCTGCAAATTTACTAACCCACCCCTCAACCTCCTCATCCAAGTCATTTATAAAAACTACAAAGAGCAGAGGCCCAAGAACGGAGCCCCCTGTGAGACCCCACTCAACACGGACCTCCAGGCAGTATACTTTCCATCTACAACCACACTCTGCCTTCTGTCAGCCAGCCAATTCTGAATCCAGATAGCCAAATCTCCCTGTATCCCATACTTCTTGACTTTATGAATGAGCCTATCATGGCTCATCATCAAATGCCTTGTTGAAGTCCATATACACCACATCCACTACTCGACCGTCGTCGACCTGTCTTGACACCTGCTCAAAGAGCTCAATAAGATTTGTGAGGTATGACCTGCCCCTCACAAAGCCATGCTGACTGCCTTTAATCACACTATGCTTTGCCAAATAGTCATAAATCCTATCCCTCAGAATTCTTTCCAAAACTTTGCTGACCACAGATGTAAGACTGACTGGGTCTGTAATTGCCAGGGATTTCCCCATTACCCTTCTTGAAAAGAGGAACAACATTCGCCTCCTTCCAATCCTCCGGTAGGACTCCTGTGGAGAGTGAGGAAGCAAATATCCTTGCCAGCGGCTCAGCAACCTCCTTTCTCGCTTCCTGGAGCAGCCTAGGATAAATCTGGTCTGGCCCTGGAGACTTATCAATCTTAATGTTTTCCAAAATTTCTAGCACATCATCTTCATCAATCTTGATCTAGTCAAGACTGTATCCCAGTTCCTCAAAGTTTCCATTTACAACAAGGTCCCTTTCCTTGGTGAAAACCGAAGCAAAAAACTCATTTAGGGCTTTCCCTATCTCCTCAGACTCCATGCACAAGTTCCCTCCGCTATCCCTGATTGGCCCTACCTTCTCCCTGATCATTCTCTTATTCCTCATGTATGAGTAAAATGCCTTTGGGTTCTCCCTAATCCTTCTTGCCAAGCCTTTTTCAGGCTCCCTCCTGGCTCTCCTCAGTCCAATTCTGAGCTCCTTTCTAACAAGTCTGTAATCCTCTAAAGCTGTGCTAGGATTCTGGGTAAAATCCAAGATGGAGGACAGGAAAAATTTCTGGCTGGAAGAGCTGCTCCTCTTTTTGAGGTATTTTAGGTGTTGGATGTGACTTCCTCAAATTCCAGGAGCAGCAATTACTGTTTTATGTGCTGTTGCATTGTTTTGGAACTTTGGGGAAAAAAAAAGTCAAAACAACAGCAGTTTAAAAGAGAGAAGGGCAGACAAAGGAAGGACATGGTGAGGACAGTGCAGGAGAGAGAGAGAGAGAGAGAAAACCTGCACAGTTACCGCCTTTGCTGTTTGAATTCGTGTATCGTTGCACATCGGAGTGCAACTGGGAAAATTAACAAACAGTGAAATCCACATCTAAACTTGAAGTAACTGTTGGGCGAAGTTCACAGCACAGAATCAGATAAGTTAATTGTTGTTTTAAGTCTGTCCAATAGAAAGGCTGCAGTAGTGGGTACAGTGGATTCTTTCTTGATTAGATGTTTTTGGAGATAAGTCTCTTGATTAAACTTAAAATATAAGCCATAGCTATTAATTTAATCTGGGGCAGTGTTTGTAGAGGAATAAGACGGTGTTATTTTCTGGGTCTGTAGATTGTGAAGGAGCAAAAATGGCCTTTGTAGTGATATTTACTTCTTGTCAGATGTGGGAGTTTAAGGGTTACTGTGGATTATATCTGACCCAAATGCTGTTGGATGCCAATCTTATCAAATCGAGTGGATCAGTTGGAGAGACAAATAGAAGCGATGAGGAATTTGCAACAGCAACAGTATGTGATGGATGGCAGTTATAGCAATGGGGGAAAGTCTCAGATACAGTCACATAGATGGGTTAACTCCAGGAAGGGTAAGAGAGGTAGGCAGCTTGGGCAAGAGTCTTTTGTGGATATACCCATTTCAAACAGGTATGCTGTTTTGGAAAATGTAGGGGGTGATGGATTCTCAGGGGAATGTAGCACGAACAGCCAAGCTTCTGGTATTGAGACTGGCTCTAATGCAATGAGGGGTACGTCGGCTGCCAAGAAATCAATTTTGTTAGGGGATTCTGTAGTCAGAGGTACAGACAGACATTTCTGTGGCCAGCAGAGAAAAAGCAGAATGGTGTGTTGTTTCCCTGGTGCCAGGATCAAGGATGACTCAGAGAGGGTGCAGAATATTCTCACGGGGGAGAGGGGCCAGCATGAGGTCATTGTTCATATTGGAACCAACGACATTGGAAGGGAAAAGGTTGAGACGCTGAAGGGAGATTACAGAGTTAGGTAGAATTTTAAAAAGGAGGTCCTCAAGGGTAGTAATATCTGGATTACTCCCAGCGCTACAAGCTAGTGAGGGCAGGAATAGGAGGATAGAGCAGATGAATGCATGGCTGAGGAGCTGGTGTATGAGAGAAGAATTCACATGTTTGGATAATTAGAATCTCTTTTGGGGTAGAAGTGACCTGTACAAGAAAGACGGATTGCACCTGAATTGGAAGGGGACTAATATACTGGCAGGGAAATTTGCTAGAACTGCTTGGGAGGATTTAAACTAGTAAGGTGGGGGGGTGGGACCGAGGAAGATAGTGAGGAAAGAGATCGATCTAAGACCAGTACAGTTGAGAACAGAAGTGAATCAAACAGTCAGGGCAGGCAGGGACAAGGTAGGATTAATAAATTAAACTGCATTTATTTCAATGCAAGGGACCTAACAGGGAAGGCAGATGAACTCAGGGCATGGTTAGGAACATGGGACTGGGATATCATAGCAATTAAGGAAACATGGCTCAGGGATGGGCTGGACTGGCAGCTGAATGTTCCAGGATACAAATGCTACAGGAAGGATAGAAAGGGAGGCAAAAGAAGAGGGGGAGTGGCATTTTTGATAAGGGATAGCACGACAGCTGTGCTAAAGGAGGATATTCCTGGATATACATCCAGGGAAGTTATTTGGGTGGAACTGAGAAATAAGAAAGATATGATCACCTTATTGGGATTGTATTATAGACCCCCCAATAGTCAAAGGGAAATTGAGAAACAAATTTGTAAGGAGATCTCAGCTCTCTGTAAGAATAATAGGGTGGTTATGGTAGGGGATTTTAACTTTCCAAACATTGACTGGGACTGCCATAGTGTTAAAGGTTTAGATGGAGAGGAATTTGTTAAGTGTGTACAAGACAATTTTCTGATTCAGTATGTGGATGTACCTATTAGAGAAGGTGCAAAACTTGACCTACTCTTGGGAAATAAGGCAGGGCAGGTGACTGAGGTGTCAGTGGGGGAGCACTTTGGGGCCAGTGACCATAATTCTATTCATTTTAAAATAGTAATGGAAAAGGATAGACCAAATCTAAAAGTTGAAGTTCTAAATTGGAGTAAAGCCAATTTTGACAGTATTAGGCAAGAACTTTCGAAAGCTGATTGGGCATAGATGTTCGCAGGTAAAGGGACGGCTGGAAAATGGGAAGCCTTCAGAAATGAGATAACAAGAATCCAGAGAAAGTATATTCCTGTTTGGATGAAAGGGAAGACTGGTAGGTATAGGGAATGCTGGATGACTAAAGAAATTGAGGGTTTGGTTAAGAAAAAGAAGGAAGCATGTGTCAGGTATAGACAGGATAGATCGAGTGAATCCTTAGAAGAGTATAAATGAAGTAGGAGTATACTTAAGAGGGAAATCAGGAGGGCAAAACGGGGACATGAGATAGCTTTGGCAAATACAATTAAGGAGAATCCAAAGGGGTTTTACAAATATATTAAGGACAAAAGGGTAACTAGGGAGAGAATAGGGCCCCTCAAAGATCAGCAAGGCGGCCTTCGTGCAGAGCCACAGGAAATGGGGGAGATACTAAATGAATATTTTGCATCAGTATTTACTGTGGAAAAGGATATGGAAGATATAGACTGTAGGGAAATAGATGGTGACATCTTGCAAAATGTCCAGATTACAGAGGAGGAAGTGCTGGATGTCTTGAAACGGTTAAAAGTGGATAAATCCCCAGGACCTGATCAGGTGTACCCGAGAACTCTGTGGGAAGCTAGAGAAGTGATTGCAGGGGCTCTTGCTGAGATATTTGTATCATCGATAGTCACAGGTTAGGTGCTGGAAGACTGGAGGTCGGCAAACATGGTGCCACTGTTTAAGAAGGGCGGTAAAGACAAACCAGGGAACTATAGACCAGTGAACCTGACCTCAGTGGTGGGCAAATTGTTGGAGGGAATCCTGAGGGACAGGATGTACATGTATTTGGAAAGACAAGGTCTGATTTGGGATAGTCAACATGGCTTTGTGCGTGGGAAATCATGTCTCACAAACTTGATTGAGTTTTTTAAGGAAGTAACAAAGAGGATTGATGAGGACAGAGCAGTAGATGTGATCTATATGGACTTCAGTAAGGCATTCGACAAGGTTCCCATGGGAGACTGATTAGCAAGGTTAGGTCTCATGGAATACAGGGAGAACTAGCCATTTGCATACAGAACTGGCTCAAAGGTAGAAGACAGAGGGTGGTGGTGGAGGGTTGTTTTTCAGACTGGAGGCCTGTGACCAGTGGAGTGCCACAAGGATCGGTGCTGGGTCCTCTACGTTTTGTCATTTACATAAATGATTTGGATGCGAGCATAGGAGGTACAGTTAGTAAGTTTGCAGATGACACCAAGATTGGAGGTGTAGTGGACAGCGAAGAGGATTACCTCAGATTACAACAGGATCTGGACCAGATGGCCCAATGGGCTGAGAAGTGGCAGATGGAATTTAATTCTGATAAATGAGAGGTGCTGCATTTTGGGAAAGCAAATCTTAGCAGGACTTTTACACTTAATGGCAAGGTCCTAGGGAGTGTTGCTGAACAAAGAGACCTTGGAGTGCAGGTTCATAGCTCCTTGAAAATGGAGTTGCAGGTAGATAGGATCGTGAAGAAGACATTTGGTATGCTTTCCTTTATTGGTCAGAGTATGGAGTACAGGAGTTGGGAGGTCATGTTGTGGTTGTACGGGACATTGGTTAGGCCACTGTTGGAATATTGTGTGGAATTCTGGTCTCCTTCCTATCGGAAAGTTGTTGTGAAACTTGAAAGGGTTCAGAAAAGATTTACAAGGATGTTGCCAGGGTTGGAGGATCTGAGCTACAGGGAGAGGCTGAACAAGCTGGGGCTGTTTTCCCTGGAGCGTCGGAGACTGAGGGGTGACCTTATAAAGGTTTACAAAATTATGAAGGGCATGGATAGGATAAATAGGCAGTCCTTTCCCTGGGGTCGGGAGTCCAGAACTAGAGGGCATAGGTTTAGGGTGAGAGGGGAAAGATATAAAAAAGACCTAAGGGGCAACATTTTTCACGCAGAGGGTGGTACGTGTATGGAATGAGCTGCCAGAGGATGTGGTGGAGGCTGGTACAATTGCAACATTTAAGAGGCATTTGGATGGGTATATGAATAGGAAGAGTTTGGAGGGATATGGGCCGGTGCTGGCAGGTGGGACTAGATTGGGTTGGGATATCTGGTCGGCATGTACAGGTTAGACCGAATGGTCTGTTTCCATGCTGTACATCTCGGTGACCCTGACTCGAGATCCTTGCTTCCTCCATCTTACATAAGCTGCCTTCTTCCTTTTGACGAGAATTTCCTCTGTTCTCTTCATCCAAGATTCCTTAATCTTACACCTTCTTACCTGTCTCAGAGAAACAAATTTGTGCATCACTCGCAACAACAGCTCCTTAAATAGTCTCTACATGTCTGCTGTGCCCTTCCTGTGGAACAATTGCTCCCAGTCTGTATTTCCCAGCTCCTGTCTGATAGCGTTATAATTTCCTTTTCCCAAATTTCATATCTTCCCTCGGTAAGTGCTCCTTTCACTCTCCAAGGCTATGCTAAATGTGAGGCAGTTGTGATCACTTTCACCAAAGTGCTCTCCAACCGCGAGACCTGACACCTGTCCTGGCTCACTGCAGAACACCAAATCCAAAATGGCCTCTCCCCTCGTCGGTCTGTCTACATACTGAGTAAGGAAACCCTCCTGAACACACCTGACAAAAACGGCTCCATCCAAACCATGTGCACTTAAGAGGTTCTAGCCGATACTGGGAAAGTTGAATCACCCATAACAACAACCAGAATCTGCTCGCCTATGAGATCTTCAATCTCTCTACTGCCCTTAGGTGGTCTGTAGAAAACCCCCAATGCGGTGGCTGTTCCCTTGCTGTTCCTAACTTCCACCCTTACTGACTCAGTAGACATTCGTTTCTGTAGCTGTGCTGCACTCTCTAATTAACAATGCTACACCCCCTCATCTTTTTCCACCCTCCCTGTTCTTTCTAAACGTTCTAAACCCTGGAACACCATTGACCAGAAATTGAACTAGATAGAAATACTGTGGCTACAAAAGCAGAGGCTAGGAATCCTGCAGCAAGTTCAGAAAAGATTTACAAGGACGTTGCCAGGGTTGGAGGATTTGAGCTGTAGGGAGAGGTTGAATAGGCTAGGGATGTTTTTCCTGGAGCGTCGGAGGCTGAGGGGTGACCTTATAGAGGTTTATAAAATCATGAGGGGCAAGGACAGGATAAATAGACAAAGTCTTTTTCCTGAGGTGGAGAGTCCAGAAGTAGAGGGCATAGGTTTTGGGTGAGATGGAAAAAATATAGAAGAGACCCGAGGGGCATCTTTTTCACTCAAAGGGTGCTAGAGGAAGTGGTGGAGGCTAGTACAATTGCAACATTTAAAAGGCATCTGGATGGGTATATAAATAGGAAGGGTTTAGAGGAATATGGGCCAGGTGCTGGCAGGTGGGACTAGATTGGGTTGGGGTATCTGATCGGCATGGATGAGTTGGACCAAAGGGTCTGTTTCTGTGCTCTACGACTCTAAGTAATTCATCTTCCAACTCCCCAAATCCTTCCACCACTGGCCAGGCGTGTGATAGAACACTCCCCACTTGCCTGGATGAATGCAGCTCCAACAACACTCAAGCAGCTTAACACCATCCAGGATAAAGTCGTCTGCTTGAATGACACCACATCCACAAAACATTCACCCCTCTATCATCAATTCTTGGCAGCAGTACAGTAGCTACTAGATGAACTGCAAAAATTTACCAAGGTTCTTTGACAGCATCTTCTAAACCCAATTCCATTACTCTATAGAAGGACTAGGAAGTAGATATATGGAAACATGGCAAGTTTCCCTCCAAATCATTCACCATCCAGACTTAGAGATATATTGCTATTCCTTCAGTGTCATTGGATCAAAACCCCTGGAACTACCCCTTCTAAATATATTGTGGGCCCATCTATACCAAATGGGCTGTGGCAGTTTAAGAAGGCTGCTCAACATCACCTTATTAAGGACAACTTGAATGGACAATAAAGGTCCAATCAGCAATGTCTGTACCAGATGAATGCATTAAAGAAAGTTAACAATCACTTTTGTCTTCTTCTGACCCATTATAATCATAAATAAAAATGGTGCAATTGATGAATTTCACTTTTAAATTAATCGTTGTATTATGTCTCTTACCTTGACTCCTTTTTCACCTCTGTCTCCCTTCAGCCCCCTCAGTCCTGGGAAACCCTGAAAAGAATCATTGTTCTGAATGTATGGAGATAATAACTGCGCATAACTCTCAGAAATGGAAAATAATTCTTAATCTAATAAACATACTTAGAGTTTTAGTACTGAGCTGTTAAAAGTGGCTTGAATATTTGGACTGTTGGAGTTTTCATTCCAGAAACTTTAAAATTCAAGAATTTAGAAATGAATCGGGATTCCTGGCAACAGTAGGCCTGGAACCCAGACTGTTGGCAGCGTCTCCCAGAGAGGGATCTCCTGGGAGTGGTAAGCCCGGAGCCTAGACTTGGTGAGATGGCAATAGCAGCAGAGCCAGGGTCTCCTGGGGCATCTGCGTCGTCATTGCTGCTCCCGAAGTGGGATTCCTGGAGGCCCAGAATACCTTGCAGAAGCCCTGGAGTCGTGTGTGAGACCCAATTTGAACAGAAGATGTACTCTTATCAAATAATTTATTTTTGTAACTCAAAATGCTGGATTATGGTGACAAAACACTTTTCACCATATCTTCAAGATGTATGTGACAATAAATAAATACATTTCAATCTTTTCGTATTGAGCATCACCAAGGTTCTAACATACATGTTTATATATATCAGTGCAGGCCCATTAGAAATGCTTGAGGAACCAAAAATACATGCCAGAGCAAATGTAATACAAATAGTTAATTTAAAGAATGCAGCTAGTATTTCCAGCATTTGCTTTTTAAAATTTGGATTTCCAAAACTTGTAGCATTTTGGTTTCCTGATCTTTGTTCGAATTGGTCAAACAGTTTACATCAGGTGCAGGAAAATGGGAACTTTTTTATTTGATGAAACAATTTCTGGGCCATGGACGAAGGAAGTATGTTTTTCAATGTTTAGAGGTACAGGAAATGTTTCTTCATACTCAAAATCTCTATATGTAAGAGTGGTAGGTAAGTTTTACTTTCAAAAAGGTAATGACACTCCTGATTTTGAACTGAGGAATTTTGTTTAAAGTCAAAGTCATCGGATGTAAACATCTGAAGGTGGCAACGCAGGTTGATACAATGGTCAAGGCGGCATTTGGCATGCTTTCCTTCATTAAACAGGGTATTGAGTACAAGTGTTGGCAGGTCACATTACAGTTGTATAGGACTTTGGTTCAGCCACATTTGGAATACTGTGTATAGTTCTGGTTGCCACATTACCAAAAGGACGTAGATGCTTTGGAAAGGGTGCAGAGGAGTTTCACCAGGATGTTGCCTGGTACGGAAGGCACTAGCTATGAAGAGAGGTTGAGTAGATTAGGATTATTTTCATTAAAAAGATGGAAGACCTGATTGAGGGCTACAAAATCATGAGAGACATAGACAGGATGGATAGCAAGAAGCTCTCCCCCCCCACCCCCAGAGTGGGGGGCTCAATTACTCGGGGTCTCAAGTTCAAGATGAGAGGGGAAAAGTTTAAGGGAGATATGCCTGGCAATTTCTTTATGCAGAGGGTGGTGGGTGCCTGGAACGCTTTGCCAGTGGAGGTGGGTTGAGGCAGGCACAATAGCGTCATTTAAGATGTATTTAGATCGATACATGAATGGGCAGGGAGCAGAGGGATACAGATCCTTAGAAAATAGGCGACAGGTTTAGACAGAGGATCTGGATCAGCACAGGCTTGGAGGGCCTAAGGGCCTGTTCCTGTTCAGTAATTTTCTTTGTTCTAACTTTTACGTGGCCAACATTTATGGCCCATTCTTAATGGTAAGGCCCTGGACGTGTTGCTGAACAAAGAGACCTTTGAGTACAGATTCATAGTTCCTTGAAAATGGAGTCACAGGTAGACAGGATTTGAAGAAGGCGTTTTATATGCTTGCCAATATTGGTAAGTGCATTGAATATAGGAGTTGGATAGGCATTTAGCAGGACATGTTGCAGCTGCACAGGACATTGGTTTGACCACTTCTGGAGTACTGCATGCAATTCTGGTCTCCCTCCCACAGGAAGGATGTTGTGAAACATGAAAGAGTTCAGAAAAGATTTCCGAGGATGTTGCCAGGGTGGATGGGTTTGAGCTATAGGGAGAGGCTGAATAGATCTGGGGCTATTTTCCCTGGAGCATCAGAGACTGAGAGGTGACCATATAGAGGTTACAAAACCATGAGGGACATTGATAGCATATATAGGCAAAGTAATTTCTCTGGAGCGGGGAAATCAAAAACTAGAGGGCATAGGTTTGAGGTGAGAGGGGAATGATTTAAAAGGGACCTGTGGGGCAACGTTTTCATGCAAAGGGTGGTGCATTTATGGACCAGTGGAAGTGGTGGAGGCTGCTACAATAATAACATGTAAAAGGGATCTGGATGGGTCTATGAATAGGAAGGGTTTAGAGGGACATGGGCCAAATACTGGCAAATGGAACTAGATTTACATAGGATCATTGTTCAGCATGGACGAGTTGAAGTGAAGTGTCTGTTTCCGTTCTGTATTTCTCTATGACTTTATCCCTAGGTGCCAATGAGCTGGTGGCTTGAGGCCATTTCACAAGGCAGTCGGAAGTAAGTCACATTGTTTTGGGTCTGGAATCACACGTGGGTTAGACCAGGTAAGGAAAGCAGATTCCCTTGGAATCAGACGTTGATTTGCAACATGGTCACCATTAGGTTAGTTTTTGTAAAAAGAAAACTCCAGATTTTAATGAATCTAAATTCCCCCCATCTGCCCTGGTGGGATTCAAATCTATATTCCCAGAATATTAGCCAAGGACTCTAGATGACTGATCCACTGCCATTTTCACGACACCACTGCCTCCCCATAAATTCAACTCAGCAGAGCTGAACTAATCAAGTCAATTTGGGTTCTCTGTTTACATTAGACTCAGCAAACCTACAATATTTGACAAACCTACAGTCTACAGCCACATATGTTGTGCCACAGCACTTCACATGCTACAACATTTACTTTCCTGGTAGATGGATTAACAGCTCATTCATAGGGCGCTGAGGCCTGGAACTGTGCCAGTGAATCTCCATGTCTGGGAATAGGAGGCTTACTGGGAGTCTCTGGTTTGGGGAGAAGAGGGAAGGAGGTGATAGTCTCAACATGGGAGAAAGTAATGAGTTTCAGATGGCGGAGGGGAACTGTGAGGTGGATTGAGAAGGTGAAGGGGAAGGGGGTTAATGAGTGTCAGGTCATTGCCAGGAGTTTTTGAGACAGAGAAATTAGAGGCAATGTTCTGCTTTTTGTGACTGATTGGTCAGCTTTACAACATCTCTTTTTGGAACACTCAAATTGGCTAACTGGGAATTCTAGGCATGCTTAGCTTGGATCCTGTGCTTCTTTGCCCATGGCAGAATTCATTTTAAAAATTGAAATCACCTTTTACCAAGATGATGTCCCCTGGGGGGAAAAAAAACTTGGGCTACTTTCAATTCAACATGCAATGTCTGCTGGGTGGGGTGGTGGTGGTGGGGGTGGGGGTGGGGGTGGATGGTAGTTATAGGAAAGGAGAAAAGGCACACATACAGTTGGGTAGATGGGTTATCCCTGGGAAAGGAAGGGGGTGGGCTAGGCAGGAAGTGCAGGAGTCTGTTGTGGCTATCCCCATTTCAGACAAATATGCTGTTTTCGAAAATGTAGGGGGTGATGGACTCTCAGGGGAATGTTGCACGAACAGTGTTGAGACTGGCTCTAATGCAATGAGGAGTAAATCGGGTTCCAAGCGATTGATCGATTGTGTTAGGAGACTATCTAATCAGGGGCACAGACAGATGTTTCTGCAGCCAGCAACGAAAAATCAGAATAGTGTGTTGCCTCCGTGGTGCCAGGATCAAGGATGTCTCAGACAGGGTGCAGAATGTTCTTAAAGGAGAGACGAACCAGCCAGGGGGTCATTGTACACATTGGCACCAATGACATAGGAAGGGAAAGGATGAGATTCTGAAGGGAGAATATAGAAAGTTAGGCAGGAATTTAAAAAGGAGGTCCTCAAGGGTAGTAATATCTGGATTACTCCTGATGCTATGAGCTAGTGAGGGTGGGAAGAGGAGGATAGAGCAGATGGATGCATGGCTGAGGAGCTGGTGCAGGCAAGAAGGATTCACATTTTTGGATCATTGAGATTTCTTCTGGGGTAAAAGTGACCTGTACAAGAAGGATGGATTGCACCTGAACTGGAAGGGGACTAATATACTGTCAGGGAGATTTGCTTGGGAGGATTTAAACTATTAAGGCGGAAGGGGGGTGTGACGCAGGGAAATAGTGAGGAAAGGGATCAATCGGAGACTGGTACAGTTGGGAAAAGGAGCGAGTTCATACAGTCAGGGCAGGCAGGAACAAAGCAGAGAACAAGATAGGACTGATCAATTAAACTGCATTTATTTCAATGCAAGAGGCCTAACAAGGAAGGCAGATGAACTCAGGGCATGGTTAGGAACATGGGACTGGGATATCATAGCAAGTACGGAAATGTAGCTCAGGGATGGGCAGGACTGGTCACTTAATGTTCCAGGATAGAACTATCGGTAGGATAGAAAAGGGGGTGAGAGAGGGAGTGGCGTTTTTGATAAAAGATAGCATTACTGCTGTACTTAGGGAGGATATTCCTGGAAATACATCCAGGGAGGTTATTTGGGTGGAACTGAGTGTAAGAAAGAGATGATCACCTTATTGGAATTGTATTATAGACCCCCTAATAGACAGCAGGAAATTGAGAAACAAATTTTTAAGGCGACTTCAGTTATCTGTAAGAATAATAGGGTGGTTATGTTAGGGGATTTTAACTTGCCAAACATATAGTGGGACTACTATAGTGTTAAGGGTTTAGATGGAGAGGAATTTGTTAAGTGAGTTACAAGAAAATTTCCTGATTCAGTATGTGGATGTACCTACAAGAGAAGGTGCAAACTTTGACCTACTCTTGGGAAATAAGGCAGGGTGGGTGACTTAGGTGTCAGTGACCATAGTTTTATTAGTTTATAATAGTGATGATAAAGGATATACAGGATCTAAAAGGAAGTTCTAAATCAGAGGAAGGCCCATTTTGACTGTATAAGGCAAGAACTTTCAAAAGTTGATTGGGGGTAGATGTCTGCTGTTGAAGGGATGGCAGGAAAATGGGATACCTTCAAAATGGAGATAAGGGTCAAGAGACACTATATGCCTGTAAGGATGAAAGGAAAGGCTGGTAGGTGTAGGGAATGCTGGATGACTAGAGAAATTGAAGTTTTGGTTAAGACAAATAAGGAAGCATATGTCAGGTATGGACATGAGAGATTGAGTCAATCTTTAGAGTATAAAGGCAGTAGGAGTATAATTAAGAAGGAAATTAGGAGGGCAAAAAGGGGACACGAGATAGCTTTGGCAAATGGAGCAGATGAATGCATGGCTGAGGAGCTGGTGCCGGGGAGAAGGGTTCACATTTCTGGATCATTGAGATTTCTTCTGGGGTAAAAGTGACCCAATGGGATTTTATAAATACATTAAAGACAAAAGGGTAACTAGGGAGAGAATAGGGCTTCTCAAAGATCAGCAAGGCGGCCTATGTGTGGAACGACAGGAGATGGTGGAGATACTAAACGAGTATTTTGCAACATTATTTAATGTGGAGAAAGTCATGGAAGATCTAGAATGTGGGGAAATAGATGGTGATATCTTGAAAAATGTCCATATTACAGAGCTGGTGGTGCTGGATGTCTTGAAACGCATAAAAGTGGATAAATCCCCAGGACCTGATCAGGTGAATCCTCGAACTCTGTGGGAAGCCAGGGAGGTGATTGCTGGGCCTCTTGCTGAGATTTTTGTATCATTGATAGTCACAGGTGAGGTGCCGGAAGACTGGAGGTTGGCTAACGTGGTGTCACTATTTAAGAAAGATGGTAAGGGAAAAGCCAGGGACAGGATTTATGTGTATTTAGAAAGGCAAGGACTAATTGTGGATAGTCAACATGGCTTTGTGAGTGGGAAATATTGTCTTATTCAAAAACCTCAATCAAGTTCATAAGTAACAAAGAGGATTGATGAGGCAGAGTGGTAGACATGATCTATATGGACTTCAGTAAGGTGTTCAACAAGGTTCCCCATGGGAGACTGGTTAGCAAGGTTAGATCTCATGGAATACAAGGAGAACCTAGCCATTTGGATACCAAAGGGGCTTGAAGATAGAAGACAGAGGGTGGTAGTGAAGGACTGTGACCAGTGGTGTGCCACAAGGTTTGGTGCTGGGTCCACTGCGTTTTGTCATTTATATAAATGATTTGGATGTGATCATAGGAGGTATAGTTAGTAAGTTTACAGATGACACCAAAATGTGAGGTGTAGTGGACAGTGAAGGAGGTTACCTCAGAGTACAATGGGATCTTGATCTGATGGGCCAATGGGCTGAGGAGTAGCAGATGGAGTCTAATTTGGGTAAATGCAAAGTGCTGCATTTTGCAAAGGTAAATCAGGGCAGGACTTATACACTTAATGGTAAGGTCCTGGTGAGCATTGCTAGAACAAAGAGACCTTGGACTGCAGGTTCAAAGTTCCTTGAAAGTAGAATCACAGAGAGATAGGATAGGGAAGGCGACATTTGGTACACTTTCCCTTATTGGTCAGAGTATTGAGTACAGGAGTTGGGAGGTCATGTTGCGGCTGTACAATATATTGGTTAAGCCACTTTTAGAATATTGCATGCAATTCTGGTCTCCCTCCTATTGGAAAAATGTTGTGAAACTTGAAAGGGTTCAGAAAAGATTTACAAGGATGTTGCCAGGGTTGGAGGATTTGAGCTATAGGGAGAGGTTGAATAGGCTGGGGCTGTTTTCCCTGGAGCGTTGGAGGCTGAGGGGCTGAGAGGTTTATAAAATCATCGTTAGGATAGATAGAAAAAGTCTTTTCCCTGGGGTGGGAGAGTCCAGAACTAGAGGGCATAGGTTTAGGGTGAGAGGGGAAAGATATAAAAGACACCTAAGGGGCAACATTTTCACACAGAGGGTGGTATGTGTATGGAATAAGTTGCCAAAGGAAGTGGAGGAGGCTGGTACAATTATAGCATTTAAAAGGTATCTGGATGGGTATATGAATAGGAAGGATTTAGAGGGATATGGGCGAAGTGCTGGCAAATGGGACTAGATTGGGTTGGGATATCTGGTTGGTATGGACGGGCTGAACCGAAGGGTCTGTTTCTGTGCCGTACATCTCTATGACTCTATAACTAGGAGACAGGTCAGAGGATCCCCTTGTGGGTCTGCTCCTAGGCCTGACCAGACTGGCCATTAACAGGTCCAGGTAGCGGGCTGTGGAGGGGGCCATTATGGCTGATTGCTCGCCCCTCTCTTGTGGCTACATTCGGGACTGGGTGCCCCTGGAGAAGGACCACGTGGTATCTACAAATACCTGAGAGGTTTTCAGGGAGAGGAAGGCCTGGCAGGGTGGAGAGTGTCTTATTTCCCTCTCCAATTCTGTTTTGATTTAATCCCTACCCCCCACTTCACTTCTTCGATCATGTTTATATTGCCCCTAAAGAATAGGGAACTGCTTGTCACTGGCCACTTAGATGTTTTTTCTTCCTGGTGGTTGAAAATGAATGAAGTTTTCTGCACTTGATATTTCTTCACTGTGTCCTGCACCTACACGCAAAGACTTAACAAAAAAAAAACAGGGGATTTAGAATCTCCTCAGTGGAGGACTGACTCTGAGCTGGCTGGCTACAGCCAGTGTAATGATGCTTAGTAAATAAAGGATGATGGGACACGAGCCCCTGTATAGGTATTTCAGTTGTGTCAGGAGAAAACAGAATGTACCTGAAGAACATTCGCTTGCAACTGTCATCTTGGAATTGGGGTAATTCCTTGGCATATGCCTCTATTTGAGAAGCCGGACTCATTTAGCCCTGCTGTTGAAGACTGGGCTCAGTATGTTGAAAGAATGAGATATTATTCTGTGCAAATGACATTGGAATGAGTAATTCTCCTGAGTGCTTATGGACCTGTAGCATCTTTGGTTACAAGGGGCTTAAATTTCCCAGAGGCACCAGGAACTAAAACCTACCAAGAGTTAAGAAAATGTACGACTCCAAACCTCCTCTAATTCTGAGATGCTATCGGTTTTATTCGGCTGTGAAAGAACTGGGGGAATCCATACTGGAATTTTTGACAAGGTTATGTTGACTGGCAGAGGTATGTGATTTTGTGATAACCCTGAATGAGATGCTGTGTGACTGTTTGGTATGTGGGATTAGTAATGTAACTATGCAGAAGCACCTACTAGCCAAAGCCCAACTGGACTTCGAACAGGCATTGCAATTGTCATTGTCATTAGTAAATACGGCACGTAGAGCATGGGAGCTACAGGGCATCCCAATGGAAGTGGACACCCTCATCTTTCCGACTGAGCTTGGGAAACACCACTAGGATACAGGCAGTCACAGAGCCTCATGCTGGGCATATCCTGAGCAGAGGGACTCTAGGCCAACCCACAGTAGAACCCCACAACAAGGCCAAACAGTTCCTTAGGATCTTGGCCAGTGATCCATTGTAGTTGCTGCTGGTATGCAGGCTCAAAACAGCAAAGGAGTCCTACAAGGTTGACTTGAGTAAGAAAACTTGGAGACTAGTACCTAGGAAAGTGCACACCTCTGGAAAGGTCTTTTACATGTGGGTTGGAACAACTAAGTTGCTTAATGACACCCAAATTGAAGCCAATTTAATTAATGTTTGGTGAAATGGCCACCCAGTTCCCATGGAGGTCGATACCAGTGCAGCTGTATCTGTGGTTACAAAATCTGTCTTTAAAAAGATTTACTTGGGACCCCAACCCTTAAACTTGTTCAGGACCTCAGCCAGACTGAGAACATACACTGGGGAACCATTGCTGATTAAGGGTAGGACTTTAGTTCTGGTCTCCTATGAGAAGTAATTGATGCAGTTACCACTGATGGTAACAAAAGGCTCAGGCTCAAGCCAATTGGGATGGAATTGGTTGCGAAATATTCACCTTGATTGGCTTAAACTTTTTCACTAGAAAATGGCTGCCTCAATGACGTCTTAGTGATATACCCAGACGTGTTTTCAAGATTGGCTTGGGACTATCCAAGAGGCCAAAGCCACTTTCCATGTTGATCAGGAAACAATTCTGAGACTTTGGAAGGCCTGCCCAGTGCTATTTGCCTGGTGGGCAAAAGTAGAGGTGGAAATCAGGATACTGGAGAGCGAAGGAATCTTCAAACTAGTGCAGTTTGCAAAATGGACAGCACCGGGTGTACCAATTGTGAAACCTAATGGTTTGGTTCCCCTTTGTGAGAATTTTAAGCAAACGGTAAACTGCATCTTACAGCTAGATAAATACCCCCAATTCCTTGCATAGAGGAATATATGCAAAGTTGGTAGGGGGGTAGTCCTATCCTTTACGAAGCTGACCGCGAGCCACGCCTATTTGCAACTGCGACTGGATGAGGAGCCCCAGAAGTATGCTACAATTAATACCCATAAGGCTTATATCAATGTACAAGATTGCCATTTAGGATATTATCAGTCTGTTCCCTTTTCCAGTGGACCATTTTACAAGGGCTACCCCAGGTTGCAATTTATCTGGATGACTTACTAATTACAGGGAAGACCAACAAAGAGCACTTGGAGAACTTGGACATAGAGTTTAAACGTTTCTTCCATACAGGCACTAAACGGAAAAAACGTGTCCTCCAGGTGCCCTAAATGATCTACTTGGGTTACAGAGTCAACAACACCAAGCTATGCCTGTTGGAAGAGAAAGTGAGGGTGATCAAAGGAGGCCCAGCTCCCACGTCCATACTGGAGCTTAGTTGTTTCCTTGGGTTAACGAAACTATTGCAGAAAATTCATCCATAACCTGGCTACCATTCTTGGCACCCTTACACCTGCTATGGACAAGGGGTCAGCCTTGGAAATGGTCACGTGGCCCAGAAGTAGCCTTAACGGGAGTGAAAAACCAGCTATTGTCATCAGCCCCCTACAATCAAAGTGAGAGGTAGTGCTGACATGCAATGCCTCCCCGTATGATATTGGGGAAATGTTGGCTCACCGGTGGCCAACAGAGAGGAACACCGATAGCGTACACTTCCCGGACTTTGGTTGATGCCGAATGCAAGTATGGCCAGATAAAGGAGGAAGGTTGGGCAGTGATTTTTGATGTGAGAAATATCAAGCAATACCTTTGTGGATGGAAGTTTGCCATAGTAACAGATAACAGAGCTTTGCAAGGGCTACTGAAGAAAGACAAGAAGGTGCCACCCATAGCTTCAGTAGAACACAGTGGAGGACCCTTATTCTCAGCACAATTACATGTTAGAACAATGAAGAAGCCAAGTGGCTAATGTGGATGCCTTGAGCTGCCTCTCACTGGTATATATTCCACTGGTGGTGACACTGGTGGTCTTGGTTTTAAACTTCCTGGGTGCCCTTCCAGTCACCATGGACAATATACAAGTGCGGATACAAAGATCCTGTCCTAGCGAAAGTAGTAATAGGGATAACAGGCCATCGCAACCAGGATTGAAACCTTTTTGGATCCGGCAAGACCAGATCACCGCAGAGGACGGCATATTACAATGAGGAGCAAGGGCATTGTCCTGAGTAAAGGTTTCTGCTGGATACTGGCTGAATTCCACCAGGGTCATCGAGAAGTTTCCAAGATGAAGATGCCAGCAAGAAGCTATACTTGGTGGTCAGGGTTGGATGCTGACATAGCTGCATTGGTGAGGCAGTGCCCAGAGTGCCCACAAAGATAAAAACTGCCACCAGCAGCCCCCCCAACATTCATGGGAATGACCAGGTAAATCCTGGACTCTGTTACACATTGACTATACTGGTCCTTTTATGAGTTCAAATGTTATTGCTCATTGTGGATGTCCATTCAGAGTGGTGGGACGTGCATAAGGTTTGTTTAGAGAACTCAAGGATTACGATTGAGAAGTGGGCACCGTTTGAGATACACAGACTACCGGAGGTATTGGTCACGGACAATGGGACATCATTTACCAGCAGGGAGTTTGAATATTTCCGAAAGTACAATGGCATTTGGCAGAAGGACAGCTCCAAACCATCATTCATCCAATGATCTAGTGGAAAAAGCGGTCCAAATATTGAAGGCAGGCTTAAAGAAGCAGCCTACAGCATCATTTGAGACCAAACTGTCCTGGTTCTTGTTAGATTACATGACCACTCCACAAGCAACAATAGTGATAGCTCCAGCAGAGTTGCTGATGGGGGAGAAGACTCCGCACCAGGTTAAACCTGATATTTCTAGACCTGGGGGTGGGGTGGGGAGAAGGCAAAATGGCAGCTAGAATGCCAATGCCAGCCAAATGCCTCCTCTAAGCAAGAGATACAATTTTAGTTCAGGGGATAAAGTTTGGTGTTGGAACAATGGGAATGGCGATGTTTGGGTGCGGGGTGAGGTTTATGCAAGGTCGGGTCCCATGACTTACGAAGTTCAGGTAGGTGATACCATCCAGAACAAATATATGGATCATCTGAAAGCTGTTACCCGCAAAATGGGGCAAGAGCAAAATATACCTGGTCTCTCAGAACATCCAGAAGGCCCAGCAGAAACCGCAGAAGCTCCCCCTCCATCCACCTCAGAGTCTGAAATGGATGCAGCCTCGATGCTGTTGCTACCAGAAGAAAAGGAGGAAATTGTCCCGAGATGTTCAGGACGCAAGAGAAAAGCCATGGTCTGATACACGCTGCCTGTGCCTGAGTCAGAGTAATTGGACTGGGTTGGAAGCAATGCAAGAGAAGCTACAAGTAAAAGAGGAGGCCTACATCCTCCTGAAAGACCTAGCAGGAAGAGAGATGTAGCGATTGGAACCAGGTGGGCCTTATTAAATATGAGGTTCTTGATTGGGATTATTAACTTGTCCAATCAGGAAAGCCCTGACTGACCAATATACCAGATTAGCCTTTCTGTCGTGGTCTAGTAATTAGGATTTGGTGCTTTCACTGCTGCGGCCCGGGGTCGATTCCCGATCAGAGAATGTGAGTTCAGCTATGTTTGTTCATCATGATGACAACACTCCGAAAGTGGGAAGCGAAGTGTGCAGCTGAGAAGTGATCACTTTTGTGTCTCACACCTGCACACACACAACATGGGTGCTGGGGAAAATATAAGCACTACCGCTGTTAGGAGGTAGTGTGGGGGAAAAAGCATTCAAAGTTTGGGAGAAGATTTGTAGCTCGGGTGCTTGTTGTAGTGGTTCTGTTTGCCGAGCTAGGAATTTGTGTTGCAGACGTTTCGTCCCCTGTCTAGGTGACATCCTCAGTGCTTGGGAGCCTCCTGTGAAGCGCTTCTGTGATGTTTCCTCTGGCATTTATAGTGATTTGTATCTGCCGCTTCCAGTTGTCAGTTCCAGCTGTCCGCTGCAGTGGCCACTCATCCACAGATTCAATCAACAAGCACATCGACCTGGACCCAATATACCGGCCACAGCAGCGGACAGCTGGAACTGACAACCGGAAGCGGCAGATACAAATCACTATAAATGCCAGAGGAAACATCACAGAAGCGCTTCACAGGAGGCTCCCAAGCACTGAGGATGTCACCTAGACAGGGGAAAAAGCATACCCAGATTAGTATCACCTCAGTGGAGACAGCCAGTGTACTGTGTACAAGAAAATAAAAGGTGACTTGGTGACGGGATGCCAGCCTCTGTGCAGTTATTTCAGCCTCATTAGGATTTCTTTCATGAGGTTAATGTTGGTAGAATAAGACAGACAGAGTGAAAGGATGAGAGAGGGAAAGGTATGATGAGAAGAAAAGAGAAAGGAGGTAGTGAGGGACCAAACGGCAACAGGAAGAGAAGGCAGTGAAAGGATGAAAAAGACTGAGGTGGCACAGAGGAAGGAGAGCGCGTGGGAAAAGGTAAGGGTAATGAGGGATCAAGTGGAGTGGAGGATAGTGGGCTGCAAGAGAAGGAACTCTCAGGCTGAAAGTCAACTCACTTCCAACTTTCTCACATTCACATGTATTCCACTGAGGCCACCTTGGAGTGTGCGCCAGAGATGGCCCACTATCAGCATTAGTTCAAGCTCACTCTTTAGCAGAGCCTCAGTCATCACTACATTCCCTAACGATTATGAATTTGAGCTGATTCACTTCCTTTCTCTAGTATCGGTTGAATTAATAATTTTACTTCCTAATTTAAAAACACATTTTAAATCTTTAATCAAAAAGGTACTTACATCTAATCCCGATTCACCAGGTTTTCCCTGTGTAAGGAACAGGGCAGAAAACAGATACTAAATTTCACTGTACAAAATCTGAATTTGAAATTTTGTCTCAGTAATTGGTTTTAAAATATTGTATTGCTTCTACATACATCACAACTAATACCAAAACTAGAATATCAAGCATTCATAAGTTAGAGGAGATCCGCTGATGTGTAATCTCAATAAGTAGGTGAGTGTTGAAGTGGGTAGGTGTATAGGGCAGAGGGCAGCCAAACTGCATATTTAAGGATGCATTTAGCAGCTTATACAGAGTCCCTATATAGGGAGACTGGAGAAACTGTTCCCACTGCAAAAGGATCACGGGTGAGAAGGCACAGATTTAAGGCAATTGGGAAAAGAAGCAATGGAGGCATTAGGAGAAACAGTGAAGATCTGGAATGGACTATTGAGGAGGCTCAATCGATGTCTAAAAGAGGCAACTGGAGTACTGTCTGAATGTGCAGAGTTATCGGGATAAGGCAAAAGTATGACAACTTGCTGAATTTATCATTCAGGGAGCCAAAGATGGGGTGACACGGTGACTCAGTGGTTAGCACAGCTGCCTCACCGCACCAGGGTCCCAGGTTCAATTGTCGAGCGACTGTCTGTGTGGAGTTTGCACATTCTCCCCGTGTCTGCGTGGGTTTTTTCTAGGTTCTCTGGTTTCCTCCCACAGTCCAAAGATGTGCAAGTTAGATGAATTGGCCATGCTAAATTGCCCATAGTGTTAGGTGCATTAGTCAGAGGGAAAAGGGGTTTGGGTGGGTTGCTCTTCGGAGGTTCATTGTGGACTTGTTGGGCTGAAAGGCCTGTTTCCACACTGTAGGGAATCTAATCTAATCTAATCAAATGGCCTTCTGTATTATTACAAATCTGAGATTCATACCTTTTCTCCTTTTTGACCAGGTAGACCTGCAGGACCCATGGAACCAGGATTTCCCTATAAAAGGAGAAATGGCATAATATTAACCATCTTTCAATTTCTATGGTTTGAAATTAGTTTCTACTTACTTTGTTGGTTTGTGTTCATACTTGCATTAAGTCTTGGACACAGGATGACCAAGGGGAGCTTCCTAATCTCCTCAAGTGCTTCAGGTAGTGAGTAACCAAGACACAAATGGATAAGATGCATTTTCACAATTTGCGTAGCAATTTGTAATCAGTGGAGTAAAAAAAACTGGGCAGGTTCTCCTCAGTGGATTGGTCTGATCCACCAAATCACTGTCCAAATGGTGAAAATAACAATAGCAGATGAGAAAGCTCAGGTATTCAACCCTTGGCTTTGACTGAGTGTACTGCTTTTACTCAGCAGAATGGTAGGAGTACAGATACTTCACTATCAAGGGTTAGGAAGGAAAATAATTCAGATACAATTCCCAGGCTCATCACTATCAAATAATATCTCCTAAAAGTGTGTGGGAGGGGTATGTGTGGTGTGTCTGTGCATGTGTAAGTGAGTTACCACGTACAGAAGAGAATATGCGAAAATGTGTGCATGCATATGAGAGATAGTGTGTGGTGTGTATAAGAGTGAAGTGTGTTCATGAGAATGCGTATGGGTGCGAGTGAGTGTGCACTTGTGGTGGGCATGAGTGTGTGTAGTATACGTGAGAGACAGTGTGTATGTGCATGTTTGTGTGGTAAACAAGTGGGAGCATGTGTGGTGTACATGTGAGATTGTAGCTGTGTGTGTTGGTGTGTACGTGCGTGTGTGTACATGTGTGTGCGTGTATATATGTATCCACATATTTGTAAGTTGGACAAAGGAAGGATTGGGTATTGTAAAGGAATGCAAGCAGATGGAAGGCATCATTAATGCTTTAAAGTGAGGAGTGGCAATTGTAGGCGTACTAGGTGATATCCATTCTCTTCTTTAATGTTCCTGTCAACAGATGATAAATTGGAGAGTCTTAGAATATAGCTCTATTATCCTGACAACAACTCTAATGTATACTGGCACAGAAGGTGCAGTAATGCTGCAGCTTAACACAGTACGCCTTCTCCCTCAATTACATTTCTTCTGGGTCGGTGGTCTTTCTAAGAATTTAAAACCAGTCTGAAATTTGCACAAATTAAGCCCATATATCAGGTTTAAGCGTAATTATTTATAATTCAGTGATGTGTTTAGTAGATTTCACCAATATGTGGCACAAATAAAGAGAGATTTGATTAGAAATAAAGCAAGGACCATTTAGTGGATCTGTGGCCAGAAAGAACTAGATCAATATGACTGAAAGGTATCCTTCTAAGACAAAAGGTAGAACCAGAGGACACAGCTTAAAAATACAGGGTAGACCATTTAGGACAGAGATGAGGAGAAACTTCTTCACCCAGAGAATGGTGGCTGTGTGGAATGCTCTGCCCCAGAGGGCAGTGGAGGCCCAGTCTCTGGATTCATTTGAGAGAGAGTTGGATAGAGCCCTCAAGGATAGTGGAATCAAGGGTTATGCAGATAAGGCAGGAACAGGATACTGATTAAGGATGATCAGCCATGATCATATTGAATGGTGGTGCAGGCTTGAAGAGCAGAATGGCCTACTCCTGCACCTATTGTCTATTGATTTTCAGCTCATAAGTTAAGCCTGGGTTAAAATAGTTTACAGTAGATTCTACCTCTGAGGGGTGCAATCCTCTCCAAACTCTGGTCAGTTAGACACAGATGTGGTACATTGTAATTCTCCTTCAACAATGGTCTCAAAAGTTACAGCATTAATTTGAGAGCTATTAGCAGAAATGCCACACTCACTCACTCTCCTCAATACCGACAAGATCAGGGGAGGACAATTACAACAGTAGTAGAAATTATAAAGATGGGATGTCCCCTGAGAGCTTCAAGCATGAACCTCAAATGAGCCGAGGCAACACATGACCACAGCCATGCAGGAGATGTCTGCTGTCTCAGAATAAGACCTGATTTATCAGTGGCCTTTTAATTTGCAATTTTCACAAACTGCTCCCCAGTGGAATGATGCAGTGCTGGGTGAAAACCCAGAAGTCATTGGTCAAAATCACCCTAGCAGTCAATCTCATTCTCTGCTGAGGCCACAAACTAGAAGCAGTAGAAAGCATACGAGAAAGCAAATATAATTCACAAAGGGTATATAGTGACATTTGACAAAATTTCATGTTGTTAAGTTTCCTTGCTTTCTAACGGCACGAAGTGTAATGATATATACAATTTCTGCAGCTTTCCATTATTGTGTCCCACATGCTAACTTGCCCTTTCAGATATATCACAATAACGGTCAATACACTACAGATTACTGGGGGGATTTTGTTATGAAGGCTCGTCCATCATAAGTATTTTTTGACAACTAATGTTTAAAAGATTGTGAAAATTGTTTCATTTGTTAGACTGAGGAGGTATGAACTTTTTAAAAAAGATGTTAATAGAATTCTCCCATTCTCCCAGTTTCTCCATCTCTGTTGCAACTATTTGTGAAGGGTAGGTCTTGCCTTACAAGTCTTATTGAATTCTTCGAGGAGGTGACCAAGCATGTGGATGAGGGTAGAGCAGTGGATGTAGTGTACGTGGATTTTAGTAAGGCATTTGATAAGGTTCCCCATGGTAGGCTTATGCAGAAAGTCAGGAGGCATGGGATAGAGGGAAATTTGGCCAATTGGATAGAAAACTGGCTAACCGGTCGAAGGCAGAGAGTGGTGGTAGATGGTAAATATTCAGCCTGGAGCCCAGTTACAAGTGGAGTTCCGCAGGGATCAGTTCTGGGTCCTCTGCTGTTTGTAATTTTTATTAATGACTTAGATGAGGGAGTCAAAGGGTGGGTCAGTAAATTTGCAGATGATACGAAGATAGGTGGAGTTGTGGACAGTGAGGAGGGCTGTTGTTGGCTGCAGAGGGACTTAGATATGATGCAGAGCTGGGCTGAGGAGTGGCAGATGGAGTTCAACCCTGCCAAGTGTGAGGTTGTCCATTTTGGAAGAACAAATAAGAATGCGGAATACAGGGTTAATGGTAGGGTTCTTAGTCAGGTGGAGGAACAGAGGGATCTTGGGGTCTATGTACATAGATCTTTGAAGGTTGCCACTCAGGTGGATAGAGTTTGTAAGAAGGCCTATGGAGTATTATCGTTCATTAGCAGAGGGATTGAATTCAAGAGTCGTGAAGTGATGTTGCAGCTGTACAGGACTTTGGTTAGGCCACAGTTGGAGTACTGTGTGCAGTTCTGGTCGCCTCACTTTAGGAAAGATGTGGAAGCTTTGGAGAGGGTGCAGAGAAGATTTACCAGGATGTTGCCTGGAATGGAGAGTAGGTCGTACGAGGATAGGTTGAGAGTTCTCGGCCTTTTCTCGTTGGAACGGCGAAGGATGAGGGGTGACTTGATAGAGGTTTATAAGATGATCAGAGGAATAGATAGAGTAGACAGTCAGAAACTTTTTCCCCGGGTACAACAGAGTGTTACAAGGGGACATAACTTTAATGTGAAGGGTGGAAGGTATAGGGGAGATGTCAGGGGTGGGTTCTTTACCCAGAGAGTGGTGGGGGCATGGAATGCGCTGCCCGTGGGAGTGGTAGAGTCAGAATCATTGGCGACCTTTAAGCGGCATTTGGATAGGTACATGGATGGGTGCTTAATCTAGGTTAGAAGTTCAGCACAACATCGTGGGCCGAAGGGCCTGTTCTGTGCTGTATTGTTCTATGTTCTATGTTCTATATTCTGGTGATGGCACATTTCACTGGGCTGCCTCTGACATCACCTCATTTTTCTTCAGACAAGTAAATCTACAAAAAAAATCAGTTGAACACAAATTACCCTTTAGGAATCTTCCGAATCAATGCACCTTTCCCATGCAACTACAATGTTTGTCTCCAAGAATTATTTCTAGAAACTTTCCCAGCACGGAACCTAAACTGACTGGTCTATAATTGCTGGGCTTTGAGGAAGAATATGCTGTTTGCAGTTCTCCAGACTTCTGGCAGCTTCTGAAGAGTCGAAGGAAGACCTTACAATTACAGCCAATGGTCCTACAATTGCCACTCTCACTTCCTTCAATAGCATGAGATAGTTCTTGAATCGCCTCCAGTGAGCAGGCTTCTTGCATGCAGCAAAATATACCTCCATTAATTCCAGAGTTGCTCATAATGCAGTCAGTTTATGGAACTGTTACAATTTTAACTTCCCACATAACTTTAACTGCCCCAACCCACCTGTCTTTGAGAGTCTAATTTGTTGATGCTTCGGTAGGTAAATGAAGATTATTTTCTACAGTTAGCCTCTTTGTCATTTTCATTTCAGCATTTTTAATAAAGTAATCATTGGTGAAGTTACATTCAGATAAAGCTCTGTGTTTTACTTTGGATTAAAGACATGGCATCTGTTCACATACCTGTATGCCAGGAAAACCTCTATCACCTTTTCTACTGCCATCACCCTTTTCACCTTTATTACCATTCAATCCTGGTTCACCCTAAGGAGAAAGCAGAATTAGTTCCAACGATTTATCACAGATGCCATGGCATTGGACTTTTGGAAGCCTCACTAATGGCATGGCTATATGGTTTGTCCACCTCGGAGATATAAAAACTGAAACGGTGCAATGCTGCTCCAATAGTAGAACCAAAGCTCATTTAAAGGGTGAAAGGTAAAGCCATGAAATAAATGCTTTGATAAGTCTTTGGCTGGCCCATTACAGAGCTGTTGCTCATTCCATGCAATGGGAGGTGTTCCAGGCTTACAGAGGGTGCAATTAGCTGGAAACCAACAGATGTCACAGTGTGAATAGATTAGATTAGATTAGATTACTTACAGTGTGGAAACAGGCCCTTCGGCCCAACAAGTCCACACCGCCCCGCCGAAGCGCAACCCACCCATACCCCTACATTTACCCCTTACCTAACACTACGGGCAATTTAGCATGGCCAATTCACCTGACCTGCAGATCTTTGGACTGTGGGAGGAAACCGGAGCACCCGGAGGAAACCCACGCAGACACGGGGAGAACGTGCAAACTCCACACAGTTAGTCTCCTGAGGCGGGAAATGAACCCGGGTCTCTGGCGCTGTGAGGCAGCAGTGCTAACCACTGTGCCACCGTGCCACCCGTGTGTTAGGACAAGATATGGAGAAATGTCTTCCCATTCTAAAGGAATTTAAAACAAAGATTAAATTGACAGAAATCTGGTGAGATTCTCGTGCAAATCATACCCCATCCTCCAAGCAACTGTCTTACAGTCATAGAGTCATAGAGATGTACAGCATGGAAACAGACCCTTCGGTCCAACCCGTCCATGCCGATCAGATATCCCAACCCAATCTAGTCCCACCTGCCAGCACCCAGCCCATATCCCTCCAAACCCTTCCTATTTATATACCCATCCAAATGCCTCTTAAATGTTACAATGGTACCAGCCTCCACCACATCCTCTGGCAGCTCATACCATACAAGTACTACCCTCTGTGTGAAAGTGTTGCCCCTTAGGTCTCTTTTATATCTTTCTCCTCTCACTCTAAACCTATGCCCTCCAGTTCTGGACTCCCTGACCCCAAGGAAAAGACTTTGTCTATTTATCCTATCCATGCCCCTCATAATTTTGTAAACTTCTATAAGGTCACCCCTCAGCCTCCGACGCTCCAGGGAAAACAGCCCCAGCCTGTTCAGCCTCTCCCTATAGCTCAGATCCTCCAACCCTGACAACATCCTTGTAAATCTTTTCTGAACCCTTTCAAGTTTCACAACATCTTTCCAATAGGAAAGAGACCAAAACGGCACGCAATATTCCAACAGTGGCCTAACCAATGTCCTGTACAGCTGCAACATGACCTCCCAACTCCTGTACTCAACACTCTGATTAATAAATGAAAGCATACCAAACGCCTTCTCCACTAACCTATCTACCTGCAACTCCACTTTCAAGGAGCTATGAACCTGCACTCCAAGGTCTCTTTGTTCAGCAACACTTCCTAGGACCTTACCATTAAGTGTATAAGTCCTGCTAAGATTTGCTTTCCCAAAATGCAGCACCTCGCATTTATCGGAATTAAACTTCATTTGCCACTTCTCAGCCCATTGGCCCATCTGATCCAGAGCCTGTTGTAATCTGAGGTAACCCTCTTCGCTGTCCACTACACCTCCAATTTTGGTGTCATCTGCAAACTTACTAACTGTACCTCTTATGCTCGCATCCAAATCATTTATGTAAATGACAAAATGTAGAGGACCCAGCACCGATCCTTGTGACACTCCACTGGTCACAGACCTCCAGTCTGAAAAACAACCCTCCACCACCACCCTCTGTCTTCTACCTTTGAGCCAGTTCTGTATCCAAATGGCTAGTTCTCCATGTATTCCATGAGATCTAACCTTGCTAATCAGTCTCCCATGGGGAACCTTGTCGAACGCCTTACTGAAGTCCATATAGATCACATCTACTGCCCTGCCCTCATCAATCTTCTTTGTTACTGCATCAAAAAACTCAATCAAGTTTGTGAGACATGATTTCCCACACACAAAGCCATGTTGACTATCCCTAATCAGACCTTGTCTTTCCAAATATATGTACATCCTGTCCCTCAGGATTCCCTCCAACAACTTGCCCACCACCTACGTCAGGCTCACTGGTCTATAGTTCCCTGGCTTGTCTTTACCGTCCTTCTTAAACAGTGGCACCATGTTTGCCAACCTCCAGTCTTCCGGCACCTCACCTGTGACTATCGATGATACAAATATCTCAGCATGAGGTCCAACAATCACTTCTCCAGCTTCCCACAGAGTTCTCGGGTACAAATGATCAGGTCCTGGGGATTTATCCACCTTGAACCGTTTTAAGACATCCAGCATTTCCTGGACATTTTGCAAGATGTCGCCATCTATTTCCCTACAGTCTATATCTTCCATATCCTTTTCCACAGTAAATACTGATGCAAAATATTCATTTTGTATCTCCCCTATTTTCTGTGGCTCAACACAAAGGCCGCCTTGCTGATCTTTGAGGGGCCTTATTCTCTCCCTAGTTACCCTTTTGTCCTTAATATATTTGTAAAAACCCTTTGGATTCTCCTTAATTGTATTTGCCAAAGCTATCTCATGTCCCCTTTTTTGCCCTCCTGATTTCCCTCTTAAGTATACTCCTACTTCATTTATACTCTTCTAAGGATTCACTCAATCTATCCTGTCTATACCTAACACATGCTTCCTTCTTTTTCTTAACCAAACCCTCAAATTCTTTAGTCCTCCAGCATTCCCTATACCTACCAGTCTGCCCTTTCATCCAAACAGGAATATCCTTTCTCTGGATTCTTGTTATCTCTTTTCTGAAGGCTTCCCATTTTCCAGCCGTCCCTTTACCTGCGAACATCTATGCCCAATCAGCTTTTGAAAGTTCTTGCCTAATACTGTCAAAATTGGCTTTACTTCAATTTAGAACTTCAACTTTTAGATTTGGTCTATCCTTTTCCATTACTATTTTAAAATGAATAGAATTATGGTCGCTGGCCCCAAAGTGCTCCCCCACTGACACCTCAGTCACCTGCCCTGCCTTACTTCCCAAGAGTAGGTCAGGTTTTGCACTTTCTCTAGTAGGTACGTCCACATACTGAATCAGAAAATTGTCTTATACACACTTAAATTCCTCTCCATCTAAACCTTTAACACTATGGCAGTCCCAGTCGATGTTTGGAAAGTTAAAATCCCCTATCATAACTACCCTATTACTCTTACAGATAGCTGAGATCTCCTTACAAGTTTGTTTCTCAATTTCCCTCTGACTATTGGGGGGTCTATAATACAATCCCAATAAGGTGATCTTATTTCTCAGTTCCACCCAAATACCTTCCCTGGATGTATTTCCGGGAATATCTTCCCTCAGCACAGGTGTAACACTATCCCTTATCAATAATGTCACACCCCCTTCTCTCTTGCCTCCCTTTCTATCCTTTCTGTAGCATTTGTATCCTGGAACATTCAGCTGCCAGTCCTGCCCATCCCTGAGCCAGGTTTCCTTAATTGCTATGATATCCCAGTCCCATGTTCCTAACCATGCCCTGAGTTCAACTGCCTTCCCTGTTAGGCCCCTTGCATTGAAATAAATGCAGTTTAATTTATTAGTCCTACCTTGTCCCTGCCTGTCCTGACTGTTTGACTCACTTCTGTTCTCAGCTGTACACGTCTCAGATCGATCTCTTTCCTCACTACCTCCCTGGGTCCCACTCCCCCACTTTACTATTTTGAATCCTCCCAAGCAGTTCTAGCAAATGTCCCTGCCAGTATATTAGTCCCCTTCCAATTTAAGTGCAATCCTTCCTTCTTGTACAGGTCACTTCTACCCCAAAAGAGATTCCAATGATCCAAAAAATGTGAATCCTTCTCCCATACACCAGCTCCTCAGCCATGCATTCATCTGGATTAGTGGTGCTGGAAGAGCACAGCAGTTCAGGCAGCATCCAACGAGCAGTGAAATCGACGTTTCGGGCAAAAGCCCTTCATCAGGAAAGGGCTTTTGCCCGAAACGTCGATTTCACTGCTCGTTGGATGCTGCCTGAACTGCTGTGCTCTTCCAGCACTACTAATCCAGTATTTGGTTTTCAGCATCTGCAGTCATTGTTTTTACCATGCATTCATCTGCTCTATCCTTCTATTCCTGCCCTCACTAGCTCATAGCACTGGGAGTAATCCAGATATCTCTACCCTTGAGGACCTCCTTTTTAAATTTCTGCCTCACTCTCTAATCTCCCTTCAGAGTCTCAATCTTTTCCCTTCCAATGTCGTTGGTTCCAATGTGGACAATGACCTCCTGCTGGCCCCTCTTCCCCTGTGAGACCATTCTGCACCCTCTTGGAGACATCCTTGATCCTGGCATCAGGGAAAGAACACACCATTCTGCTTTTTTTCTGCTGGCCACAGAAATGTCTGTCTGTACCTCTGACTACAGAATCCCCTAACAAAATTGATCTCTTGGCAGCCGACGTACCCCTTGTTGCATTACAGCCAGTCTCAATACCAGAAGCTTGGCTGTTTGTGCTACATTCTCCTGAGAATCCATCACCCCATACATTTTCCAAAACAGCATACCTGTTTGAAATGGGTATATCCACAAAAGACTCCTGCACTAGCTGCCTACCTCTCTTACCCTTCCTGGAGTTAACCCAACTATGTGACTGTATCTGAGACTTCCCCCCTTCCTTTAACTGCCATCCATCACATACTGTTGCTGTTGCAAATTCCTCATCGCTTCTATCTGTCTCTCCAACCGACCCACTCGATCTGATAAGATTAGCATCCAACAGCATTTATGGCAGATATAATCGGCAGTAACCCTTAAACTCTCTTTAAACTGACAAGTACATATCACTGCAAAGGCCATTTTTGCTCCTTCACAATCTACAGACCCAGAATATAACACCGTCTTATTCCTATACAAACACTGCCCCAGGTTAAATTAATAGCTATGGCTTATATTTTAAGTTTAATCAAGAGACTTATCTCCAAAAACATATTCAAGAAAGAATCCTTGTTGAGCCTTCCTAGTTCTATAGTTTCAGAACACATTTATATAAGGACGCTATGTTTCCAGCAAGTTAGAAAAACATCAGTTATACAGCGTACTCCTGGAAATAATGCTATGAAATATAATATTCCTTTAAATGCATACTTTTCTCTCCTGAAGTTGCTGTCTTATACTTTGGGCACTTTGGTGTGTCATCCAGTTGGTCCCATCTGTGTGTGTGCTTGTAGGTTATTTAAACATGGAACCTTAGTCAATTTCCCAGCCCTACAAAATTTTGTAGTAATGGTAGTTGAATTGAATCAGGGACAGAAACCTTACCAGGTTTACCATCTCAACAAAGGCAATTGTTATGTCCAAAGTGCAACTTTAAGTAAGCATTTAGCTCAGCCGTTATGGTGGGTACAGACTTTCCAACACGTAAAGTTCAGCATTATTTTTCACAGAGACAAAAATAAAATTGAGGAAGAGACCTTAATGCTATCTTGTGGAATTTTTAAATGTCTCTTTTTCCTTCTTGGAAGAAATGCGATTTTTGTTTCTGTCACTGAGCAGAAATAGAGCACTTCCTTCAATGTGTGAGACAAAAGATGGTTATGTACTCAGCACATGGATTACTATTTCCTTTTACTTAAAAACTTGGAGGAAATCTATTAGACAAGGGAAAGCTTATTTCACAGCAAAGTGTGATCCCAAAGAAAGCCACAAAGACTGACTTAAAAGGGATCTGAAAGGCAGCTTTTTCACATAGAAAGTGGTTTGTATGTGGAATAAACTGCCAGAGGGAGTAGTATATGCAGGTACAGTTACAACATTTAAAAGTATTTGGAAAGGTTCATGAACAGGAAAGGTTCATGAACAGGAAAGGTTTAGAAGGATATCAGTCAAACGCAGGCACGGGGGACTAGTTTGGGAAACTTGGTCAGCATGTTTCTGTGCTGTATTACTCGATGACTCTATAATATTAGACAATAGACAATAGATGCAGGAGTAGGCATCATTCCTAATCAGTATCCTGTTCCAGCCTTATCTCCATACCCCTTGACTCCACTATCTTTAAGAGCTCTATCCAATTCTTTCTTAAATGAATCCAGAGACTGGGCCTCCACTGCCCTCTGGGGCAGAGCATTCCACACAGCCACCACTCTCTGGGTGAAGTAGTTTCTCCTCATCTCTGTCCTAAATGGTCTACCCCGTATTTTTAAGTTGTGTCCTCTGGTTCGGCATTCCCCCATCAACGGAAATATGTTCCCTCCTGCCAGAGTGTCCAGTCCTTTCATAATCCTATACGTTTCAATCAGATCCTCTCAGTCTTCTAAACTCAAGGGTATACAAGCCCAGTCGCTTCAGTCTTTCCGTGTAAGGCAATCCTGCCATTCCAGGAATTGACCTCGTGAACCTACGCTGCACTCCCTCAATAGCCAGAATGTCTTTCCTCAAATTTGGAGACCAGAACTGTACACAGTACTCCAGGTGTGGTCTCACCAGGGCCCTGTACAGCTGCAGAAGCACCTCTTTGCTTCTATACTCAATCCCTCTTGTTATGAAGGCCAGCATGCTATTAGCCTTCTTCACGACCTGCTGTACCTGCATGCTCGCCTTCATTGACTGGTGGATAAGAACACCCAGATCTCTCTGAACAGCCCCTTTACCTAATTTGATACCATTGAGGTAGTAATCTGCCTTCCTGTTCTTGCCACCAAAGTGGATAACCAGACATTTATCCACATTAAACTGCATCTGCCATGCATCTGCCCACTCACCTAACTTGTCCAGGTCACCCTGTAATCCCCTAACATCCTCATCACATTTCACCCTACCACCTAGCTTTGTGTCATCAGCAAATTTGCTAATGTTATTGCTGATACCATCTTCTATATCATTTACATATATTGTAAAAAGCTGCGGTCCCAGCACGGATCCCTGCAGTACCCCACTGGTCACTGCCTGCCATTCCGAAATTGAATTCAAAGAGTTGATTAAGAGGTGACTTAATGGAAGAAAATCAGATGCAGAGTCAGTGTAGCATGTGAAAGGAAATCCAGAGAATTCACAAAGACGGAGAAGCAAGGGAAGCAAAAGAGATTGTAGTCAGAAGAATTGAGAGGTCAGGAGAGATTTTAGTGCTGAGTCAGTTATGGTCATAGGACATGCTAAATCTCTGCTACTTCACACTTCTAACTCTGTCACTGAAACCTCCACCAAGGCTCATGGTCTACCACACTCACTATTACCTTGGTGTCTCACGCGACCCCCTCAGACCTCTAATCCTGCTTGTCCTCTGCACTTCGTATTCACTGACTCAAGACATCTCACCCCTTTTTCCCCATTCACTCCAGCACTAAACAGCTGTGCCAGCCACATTCATTTCACTCAATCATTCTCTTTGTCTCATGACAGGAGTAAACAATCCACATTTGACTCAAGAGAGCCCAGATGGGTGGGGTTGACAACCAGCTCCTCTCTCACTATGAGGGGGGGGCCCTTGCATTACTAGGAGAAGACTGACCACTCATATAGTGATGCAACCTACATGCCCCAACCAGAAAATAAGCTTTATTGTCAAGTCCTGTACTGCACTCCCATTACCAGCACAATGACTGCATTTTCAAATGCCCAAACTCTACCCCTATTTTGCAACTTACTCCCTCTCGTCTCCTGCAGGCACCAGTGGAATCAGCTCTGAAGAGAGCAGCCCCTTAGTGATGCCTCTATATGCACTTTTGCACTCATCGCCCTGATTCAGACATGCAGCAGTGAATTCCAAGTGGAGGAAATGCATCACCACAATGCACGTAGCTTCCCAGTGGCTCTGGGTTCAGAGAGAGAACATTGCTCATTTCCCTTGAACTCTAGACACACAGCTTAGTGATGCACTGTTCCCCTCTCAAAGCTCATGTGTAACATGCAGGGTATTTGCTACAGGTGAGACACTGACATTGTATGATGCCATTCTCTTCACTGCGTGGTGCTGAGAAACATCAGAGGCTTCAGTCTACACTAAATGACAAGAAAGGAGCAGAATGTTCTCAAAAGGGGACAGGGGCCAAAAGAAGATCATTGTACACAATGAAACCAATGACATAGGAAGGGAAAAGGATGAGATTCTGAAGGGAGAATATCGAAAGTTAGGCAGAAATTTAAAAAGGAGGTCCTCAAGGGTAGTAGTATCTGGAATACTCCTGGTGCTACGAGCTAGCGAGGGTGGGAAGAGGAGGATAGAGCAGATGAATGTGTGGCTGAGGAGCTGGCGTATGGGAGAAGGATTCATATTTTTAGATCACTGGAATCTCTTCTGGGGTAAAAGTGACCTGTACAAGAAGGACTGATTGCACCTGAATTGGAAGGGGACTAATATAATGTCAGGGAGAGTACAACTGCTGGAGCTGCTTGGGAGGATTTAAATGAGCAAGATGGGAGTTCGGGAGTCAGGGAAACAGTGAGGAAAGTGATCAATTTGAGACTAGTACAGTTGGGAAAAGGAGCAAGTCAAACAGTCAGGGCAGGCAGGAACAAAGCAGAGAACAAGGTAGGACTGACTAATTAAACTGCATTTAATTCAATGCAAGATGCCTAACAGGGAAGGCAGATGAACTCACAGCATGGTTAGGAACATGGGACTGGGATATCGTAGCAATTACAGAGATGTGGCTCACGGATGGACAGCACTAGCAGCTTAATGTTCCAGGATACAAATGTGATAGAAAGGATAGAAAGGGGGCAAGAGAGGCAGGGGAGTTGAGTTTTTGATAAGGGATAGCATTACTGCTGTACTTAGTGAGGATATTCCTGGGAATACATCAATGGAAGTTATTTGGGTGGAACTGAGAAATAAGAAAGGGATGATCACCTTAGTGGGATTGTATTATAGACCCCAATTAGTCAGCAGGAAATGGAGAAACAAATTTGTAAGGAGATCTCAGTTACCTGTAAGAATAATAGGGTGGTTATGGTAGGGGACTTTAACTTTCCAAACATAGACTGGGACTGCCATAGTGATAAGGGTTTAGATGGAGAGGAATTTTTTCAGAGTGTACAGGAAATTTTTTTTATTCAGTATGTGGATGTACCTACTAGAGAAGGTGCAAAATTTGACCTACTCTTGGGAAATAAGGCAGGGCAGATGACTGAGGTGTCAGTAAGGGAGCACTTTGAGGCCAGCGACCATAATTGTATGAGTTTTAAAATAGTGATGGAAAAGGATAGACCAGATCTAAAAGCTGAAGATCTAAATTGGAGGAAGGCCAGTTTTGACGGTATTAGGCAAGAACTTTCAAAAGCTGACTGGGGGCAGATGTTCACAGGTGAAAGGACGGCTGGAAAATGGGAAACTTTCAGAAATGAGACAATGAGAGTCCAGAGACAGTATATTCCTGTTAGGATGAAAGGAAAGGCTGGTAGGTATAGGGAATGCTGGATGAATAAAGAAATTGAGGTTTTGGTTAAGAAAAAAAAGGAAGCATGTGTCAATTATAGAGAGGAGAGATCGAATCAATCCTTAGAAAAGAGTATAAAGCAGTAGGAGTATACTTAAGAAGTATACTCAGGCAGGCAAAAAGGGGACATGAGATAGCTGTGGCAAATAAGGTTAAGGAGAATTCAAAGAGTTTTTATAAATATATTAAGGACAAAAGGGTAACTAGGGAGGGAATAGGGCCCCTCAAAGATCTGCAAGGCAGCCTTTGTGTGGAGTTGCAGGAGATGGGGGAGATATTAAATGACTATTTTGATCAGTATTTACTGTGGAGAAGGACATGGAAGATATAGAATGTGAGGAAATAGATGGTGACATTTTGAAAAATGTCCATATTAGAGAAGAGGTGGTGCTGGATGTCTTGAAAAGCATATAGTAGGATAAATCCCCAGGACCTGATCAGGTGTACCCCAGAACTCTGTGGGAAGCTAGAGAAGTGATTGCTAGCCCCCTTTGCTGAGGTATTTGTATCAACAATAGTCACAGGTCAGGTGCCAGAAGACTGGAGGTTGGCTAATGTGGTGCCACTATTTAAGGAAGGTGGTAAGGAAAAGCCAGGGAACTATAGACCAGTGAGCCTCACGTCGGTGGTGGGCAAGTTGTTAGAGGGAATCCTGAGGGACAGGATGTACATATATTTGGGAAGGCAAGGACTGATTAGGGATAGTCAACATGGCTTTGTGCGTGGGAAATCATGTCTCATGAACATGATTGAGTTTTTTGAAGTAGTAACAAAGACGATTGATGAGGGCAGAGCGGTGGATGTGATCTATATAGAGAAAATGAGGACTGCAGATGTTGGAGATTAGAGGCGAGAGTGTGGTGCTGGAAAAGCATAGCAGGTCAGGCAGCATTCAAGGAACAGGAAAAAATCGACATTTGTAGTCATGGGCATCCACATGGGCCTCACTATGCCTGTGTCTTTGTCGGCTACGTGGAACAGTCTACCTACTGCAGTTACAACGGCACCACTCCCCACCTTTTCCTCCATTACACTGATGACTGCATTGGTGCCACCTCGAGTTCCCATGTGGAGGGTGAACAGTTCATCAATTCACCAACACATTCCATCCAGACTTTAAATTCACCTGGAACATCTCTTACACCTCCTTCCCCTTCCTGGACCTCTCCATCTCCATCCACGAGGACCGACTCACTGACATTTTCTATAAACCCACCAACTCCCACAGCTACCTGGACTACACCTCCTCCCACCCTGCCTCCTGTAAAAATGCAACCCACTATTCCCAATTACTCTGCCTCCGCCGCATCTGCTCCCAGGAGGACCAGTTCCACAGGACACACCAAATGACCTCCTTCTTTGAAGACTGCAATTTCCCATCCTCCATGGTTGATAATGCCCTCCAGCATATCTCATCCACTTCCCGCACGCCTGCCTTCCAACTCCATCCCTTCAACTGCAGCAAGGGCAGAACTCCCCTGGTCCTCACCTTCCATCCCACCAACCTCCTTATATATTGCATCATCCGCTGCCATTTCCACCACCTACAAACGGACCCGACCCCCAGGGATATATTTCCCTCCCAACCCTATCCACCTTCTGTAAAGACTGTTCCCTCCACAACTACCTCGTCAGGTCCACCCCCCCCCCACCCCAACAACCCGCATTCCCCTACGGGCACCGTCCCTTACCATCACAGGAATTGCAAAACCTACGCCCACACCACCCCCACCTCTGTCCAAGGCACATCCATCGAAGTTTCACCTGCACTTCCACACATGTCATTTACTGTATCCATTGCTCCCAATGCGTTCTCCTCTACATGGGGGAGACACTTGCAGATCACTTCAAAGAACATCTCTGGGACACCTGAACAAACCAACCAACCCCATCATCCTATGGCCGAACACTTCAACTCCTCCTCCCACTCCGCCGAGTACATGCAGGTCCTGGGATTCCTCCATCGCCACTCCCTTACCACCCAGTGCCTGGAGAAAGAGTGCCTCATCCTCCACCTCAGGACCCTCCAACCCCATGGCATCAATGGTGATTTCACGAGTTTCCTCATTTCCCCACCGCTCACATTATCTCAGTTCTAACCTTCCAGCTCAGCACCACTCTCATGACCTGTCCCACCTGTCAATCTTCCTTCCCACCTATCTGCTCCATCCTCCCCTCTGACCTGTCACCATTACCCCCACCTCCAATGATCTATTGCACTCTCATCTACTGTCCCCCCAACCCTACCCCCCCTCCCATTTATCTCTCCACCTCCGAGGCTCCCAGCCTCATTCCTGATGAAGGGCTTTTGCCTGAAATGTCGATTTTCCTGCTCCTCGGATGTTGCCTGACCAGCTGTACTTTTCCAGCACCACACTCTCGACCATGATCTACGTGGACTTCAGTAAGGCGTCTTACAAGGTTCCTCATGGAGGTCTGGTTAGCAAGGTGAGCTCTCATGGAATACAGAGAGAACTAACCATTTGGATACAGAACTGACTCGAAGATAGAAGACAGAGGGTGGCGGTGGAGGGTTGCTTTTCAGACTGGAGGCCTGTGACCAGTGGAGTGCCACAAGGATCAGTGCTGGGTCCAGTACATTTCATCATTTATATAAATGATTTGGATGTGAGCATAAGAGGTATAGTTAGTAAGTTTGCAGATGACACCAAATTGGTGATGTAGTGGACAGTTAAGAAGGTCATCTCAGAGTACAACAGGATCTTGATCAGATGGGCCTATCAGCTGAGAAGTGGCAGATGGAATTTAATTTAGATAAACACGAGGTGCTGCATTTTGGGAAAGCAAATCTTAGTAGGACTTATACACTTAATGGTAAGGTCCTTGGCAGTGTTGCTGAACAAAGAGACCTTGGAGTGCAGGTACATAGCTCCTTGAAAGTAGGGTCACAGGTAGATAGGCTAGTGAAGGCGGCGTTCGGTATGTTTTCCTTTATTGGTCAGAGTAGAGTACAGGAGTTGGGAGGTCATGTTGCGGCTGTACAGGACATTGGTTAGGCCACTTTTGGAATATTGCATGCAATTCTGCTCTACTTCTTATGGGAAGGATGTTGTGATACTTGAAAGGGTTCAGAAAAGATTTACAAGGATGTTGCCAGCGTTGGAGAATTTGTGCTCTAGGGAGAAGCTGAACAGGCTGGGGCGGTTTATCTTGGAGCTTTGGAGGCTGTGGAGTGACCTTGTAGAGGCTTATAAAATCATGAGGGGCACAGATAGGGTAAACAGACAAAAGGCTTTTCCCTGGGGGTGGGGGAGTCCAGAACTTGAGGGCATAGGTTGAGGGCAAAAGGGGAAAGATATAAAAGGGACCTAAGGGTCATATTTTGTCACACAGAGGCTTGTGCATATATGGAATGAGCTGCCAGAGGTAGTGGAGGAGGCTGGTACAATTGCAGCATTTAAAAGGCATTGGATGGGTATATGAATAGGAAGCATTTAGAGCGATATGGGTCAAGTGCTGGCAAATGGGTCTAGATTAGGTTGGGATATCTGGTCAGCGTGGATGAATTGGACTGAAGGGTCTATTTCCATGCTGTACGTCTTTATGACTCTAAGTACTGTTAGCCTAGAAGTTCTGAATGAGGCAAGGTATAAAAAGACAGGGTAGATGTGCAGTGAGCATCTGAGTAGGTGCAAAAAGAGAGCTAGCAAGGAGCTGAAAGATGCATCCTGCTCAGATTCATCAATTTTGCTTCTCATTATCACTCCTTTCTCACCTTCTTTAGTGGGGAGTGATGATTCCATCCCTGACTTTTCTTTTGCTTTTCTTGTCTTCTCTGCAGATAAAGGTCTCTACCAATACTCATAACAAAGCCAGAATTATCTTAACTACACTTTCTGACACCCTGCTTCTGCAAGGACTTCATTAAATTCTCTGTTTTTCAATCTCCATTGCATCTGTTGTGATGATGCCACCTTCCACAGGACAAGTGCTCCTTTTTGCTGAACTGAGGATTCTCCCCATCACCACAGCTGACAGACCACTCAGCCAAGTCTGGCTCATATTTTGCACTTCTGACCCCAGCCCTTCCTCTTCTTCCCAGAACAATGATAGGGCTTCCTGTAGTTCTCACTTCCCACCTCATCCTTTGCCATTTCCACTCCCTCCAGCAGGAGCCATCCCAAAACACATCCTCCCTTCCCATGCAATCAAAGGCTAACACTTGCCCTTTTACCTCCTCCCTCATTTTCCAAGGCCTCAGACAGAGGTGAAGCAGTGATTTACTTGTACTTCTTGTACAGTCTATTGTTCACAATGTGCATTGATGGTCTTTGCATTGATGAGACTAAATATGGACGAGGTGACTGTTTTGCAGAACACATCCATTCTGTCCACATGAATGAACTCTGACCTGACAGTTGCTTACCATTTCAATAAGCCACCTTTCTCTTGTGCATTTCCATCCTAGGCCTGCTGCAGTGCTCCAGAGAAGCCTAACATAAGCTAGACAACAACACCTCAGTTTACAGCCTTCAGGACTTAACATAGAGTTCAACAACTTCAGAGCATGAACAATTCTGGACTTTGATTTCCCTCCACCACCACGTCGTGATCAAACTTCACCTGACGAAGGGGCAATGCTCCAAAAGCTTGTTATTTCAAATAAACCTGTTGGACTATAACCTGGTGTCGCCTGACCTTTGACCTTGTCTACCCCAGTCTCACACAGGCAACTCCACATCATGGAGAAAGTGAGGACTGCAGATGCTGGAGATCAGAGCTGAAAATGTGTTGCTGGAAAAGCGCAGCAGATCAGGCAGCATCCAAGGAGCAGGAGAATCGACGTTTCTGGCATCAGCCCTTCTTCAGGAAAGATGCCTGAAACGTCGATTCTCCTGCTCCTTGGATGCTGCCTGACCTGCTGCGCTTTTCCAGCAACACATTTTTAACTCCACATCATGACCATGTCTTGATGACATAGATCTTGTCTGTTGAGAGTAAACCTATTTGCTGCTGTTCACAGCTATCGTGAACACATACTTTTACATCTCTATCTCTCCTTTACTATCATTAGTCCTCCTTTTATCTTTTGCTCCAGGCATCCTCACCATCAGTTCCTCTTGCTCCTCCTCTTCCTTTAGCAACAGCCTTAAAAAAAAATTTCTAGCCCTTTTCAGTTCCAAAGAAGAATCTTGAAATATTAACTCTGTTTCCACCGCACAGGTGCTGCCAGACCTGTTGCTTTCTCCAGCACTTTCTGGTTTTAATTCCAATGCATGAGATGGGTGTCTTTACTGGTGTACAGAGACCTGGCAGCATCATTGCAATGAAAGATGCAGGTTTGCAAAAGCAAGTCATGCATCCAAAAGGTTTCTGCTGCTCACTAGGGAAGATTTGCATGTCAGCGTTCAAACTGCAGGTGGAAAACTTGATTTTTTATTTATCACTGTTAAGAATCTTGTCTTTCCAATGTTGCCATCTTTTCCCAAATGACTCACCATTGCTCACCTCATTCACGGGCTACATTTTTACTGAGACAAATAAAAGATTGATAAATCAATAAGTAACTCTGTAGTAAATGCAATTGAAACAAGCTTGGAATTTTTTACATTTAAAAAGGTAAATCTGTGTTTGCCTTGCAACATCAAAGTTGATCTCTAAGCCTGCAATGGAGTCAGCGAGCTTGGGAGAATAAACTGTAAACTTCATGAACAGGATGAATTAATCACATGGTTTATGAAAAGTAAACATAGCACTGGTTGAATCATTCAAAGCATGCCACGTTGTCATAGAGATGGTTATTCAGGGTCCGGCTTCTGTTACAAAATTCTTTTGTTTAATTTATCAGCCTGTGTTTGCTATCATAAAGCGGGTATTTCCATTTAGGAATAGACAGATAGCTGTACCTTTGTTTGGCAAAGTCCACTTCCCACCAGATTGAGAGCCACATTGATGATGATTAGCCTTGCAGTGACTGCAATTGACATTATGTGCCTGATGTGAAGGCTTCAGCCAGGTATGGCTCTGAAGAAAAGGATAGCAACTTATATAGTACATTTCCTGACTTCAGAATATTCCAAACTACTTTATACAGAATGTAGTTCTGAAGTACAGTCGCTGTCGTAGTGGAGGAGATGCAGTATACAATTTGGATGAAACAAGGTCCCACATAAAAACAATGAAGTAGGTAACCAGATAATCTGATTGGTCGAGCAGTTAGGAGTGATGCTGTTTCAGGGTCAGTAGATTTGAGATAGGAGAAGTAAAGGTGGACTTGTAGAAGTGAACAAAAAAAAAATTAGAGCTGGAGCTACTGTCAATTTGTATGCTTCACTGGATGTCTTCATAGCTTTTATTTATTGATATCTGACATCTTATTTACGTATCAGGATATACTGTCATATTTAAGAAATGAGAGCTTTCAGATAGACACTCACAGGTGGACCAGAGGACCCAATGTCTCCTTTTTCACCTTTCTGTCCTGGAATTCCTGGGACTCCTGGGATTCCTGATTCTCCTTTAGGCCCAATTATACCCTAAAATATATGAAACACATATCTCAGAAAACACAATACTACAATTGTACGCTCATATATAAACCGCCTCATCTTAACGCATATGCATGTTAAGATGATTGATTGGATTTTCATCCTTGAGGATACAGCAGTCGGGAAAGTTCCCAGTTTTGTGCCCCCTTTTTGGAAGTACAATCTCTGGGGATCCTAATTGATGGGGTGGGGGTGGGTCAGATGCCAGCTAAACCAGAGAAAGGTCATATGCAGCCATGGGATTGGTGCTTGAGGAGACATGCTGTTGTGAAGTCCCACCTCAGTGCTCAGGTCTTTGTCCCAGCTTTACAAAAAAAAAGCCAAGCCCTACAGCTCTCATACACTACTCCATCCAGTCCACCTCATGACCTCCAAACACTTCCTATTACCTATCATTGCCCCTCTACCAAGGCATGGCACCTTCCATCCACCAGACATCCATTGCTTTGCTACAGTGCATGGTGGCTGTTGGACGTGTAAAAGAGGTTAGAGAGCAGGCCACTTTTACTCTATTCCTTCAGTAAGTGGAGCAGGTCACCCATACCAAAGATATTTTCATAAAAATTTTGAGATGTAGGGAGCAAGTATAGTTATCTCAATCCAAATGGTCTGGGACATTATCATCACATATCATATCATCACACATCACCTACACCCTAAATCACATATCATCATATACAGAAAACCGAAAAATACTGACCAAATACTTAACCAGCAACCATCCCAACACACACAAACGAAGCTGTATCAGAACACTATTCCAACGAGCCACCTCACACTGCAGCACAGACGAACTTCGGAAAACAGAGGAGAACCACCTATACAACATATTCAAGAAAAACGGATACTCAAAAAATACAGTTCACAGATTCCTCAAGAACAAATCACAACAAGCAGACCAAACACAGCCAGAAACCCTAACCACCTTACCATACATCAAAGAAGTCTCAGAAATGACAGCCAGACTACTAAGACCCCTCGGAATCCTAGTAGCACACAAACCCACCAACACTCTCAAACAAAAACTAACAAACTTAACAGACCCAGTACAACCCATGGACAAAACCAACGTCATCTACAAAATCCTATGCAAGGACTGCCACAAGTACTACGTAGGACAAACAGGGAGAAAGTTAGCCACCAGGATACACGAACACCAGCTAGCCACAAAAAGACACGACCCTCTCTCCCTCGTAGCCCTACACACGGAGGAAAAAAAACCCACCATTTCGACTGGAACAACACATCTATCCTGGGGCAGGCTAAGCAAAGACATGCCAGAGAATGTCTAGAGGCCTGGCACTCCAACCACACCACCATAAACAAACACATAGATCTAGATACCATCTATCAACCCCTCAGAAAATGAACAGGAAATGACATCACCACAAACCCCAGGAACCCCATCCAGGACAAACATATAAATAGAAAGCAGGAGACAACAGCTTTGCTTCACTTGGAGGTCGCCACTGATGATGTTACCTAGCCAGGTAATGAAACATCTGGATATCAAACCTACAGCTCAGCGAGCAAACTTACACCCTATATTATCATCACACTGGCATGTCTACAATGGTTAGATGATGGTGTGTCTATGCGATAATGTTGCCAACTCCAGTTAGAGTTATTCCTTCAACTGCCCTGTTCTCACATTTATTACCTGCCTCCTAGCCTTGTTGAATGACACTTTCTTGTTCTAATTTGGAAAATAAATGGACATGTCATTATCCATTTGGATGGTCCTTGCCCATGAGTCAAACACGTTCTACATTTTCATACCTTTTATCAAAGTTCGGCTGGGAAGGCTCGTTGGCAGATTTCTTGTCCGGATGGCCCCTCAGTGACCTCTGAAGGACTACTCATGGTCAGTGACCCACCATCGCTGATATTCAACTTGTCAGCTTTGCCAACAGCTTCGTGGGTAGGGGCCCAGATTCACAGGCACTTAGTCTGGTTGAGGGTCTCAGTATTGGGGAGATGTGTGCTCCATAGGAAATAATTCCCTGTTTCTGATCCTGACACTTTGTTCTGCAACCACCATTCCAATCACATACTATTCTGATAGATTTCTATCAGCGATGTCTACTGAAGGCCACAGATTGTGGTGGTGCTCCTGATGCCGGTGTTGGAGTAGCTGGCAACTCCCAGAGGTGAGACCTCTATCTCTATTGGGGGTTCAATCTGACAGGAGACCCAATGCTGCCCAGGCCAAACTTAATCATCTTGGAATAGCATCATTACCCTTCGAGAGAATCACAATGCAGGAGTCCTGCCAGTTCTCCAGCCAGTGGATGGGGCTCCCCTCACTCATATTAAATTCTGGTCTCCTTAGGGCCAACAATTAATAACTTCATATTTTAAAACTAACAACACAGGTAATAAGTGATAATTAAAGGATCAGTTTATTTCCAAAATTAATTGCAATTATTAAAGCAATTGTTGTTGGATGAGGGTAGATATTGATTATCTATTTGACTTACTTCTTTGGAAATGTTGCTGGAAAAACACAATCAAAAATCACAATAGAAAATAAAAGGTTTGCAGACTGGATAGTTAATGACAATGATAAATGGTTAAAATAACTGGATGAATATGACATGCACACTCATGTATTGGTGTTTATTTAAAGGAAACAGTAAGAGCTTTAATATCAAAGTATATCATCAATATCATTGAATATTTTCTGTCAAACAGCATAAGTTTTTTTTAGAAATCAAATACTGTACACTTGCTGAGTCTACTAACCATGGATATCTGAGGATTGGCCAATAACAGCAAATGTTTGCGCTACTTTGCTTAAATTAAACCTAGATTTCCAATGTATAACTGCTGCTGAGCTGCAACTTTGCAAATGATTGAAATTTTAGAGTTTTATAAATTGAACCAGTTTCTTTAAGACATTTACTTAAAAAAAAGGCTGTTCTAGTATTAGAGGAACATAACACAAGAAAGTATTCTGATCTGAATCGTAATAAACAATTTGATTTTTGTTGGGATGTTTGCATAGTGGATCAAATCAAAAGGAGAAGCTGGATAAAAAGATACCACATGCATCTATTTTAAAAAGACCTCAGTTTTCTAAGTAGCACTCTCACCCTGGAGTATAATGGCAGACACTTTTGGTAGTGCTGAATAGAGATCACAATAATAAAGCTGTTACGACTGCATGCTTAAAAAGCAAGTTAAAAAAGACCTGGGAGTCAATAAGATGTTTTGAATATAAGTATGTAAGTTAGCTTGCTGAGCTTGAAGGCTTGTTTTCAGATATTTCGTCACCATACTCGGTAACATTATCAGGGAGTCTCTGGTGAAAAGCTCATCGAGCTAACTTATATACTTATCATCAGCCTGAGCTACAAATCTTCTCAAAAATCGTTAATATCTGTTAAAAATTTTAAGAAGTTTTCAATCCTGGTTTCAGTTCAACACATAATGAGATGTTGTTATTATTTTGTATCAGCTTAGGGATTAGTAGTGCTTATTAATTGCAAATTAATTAATACAATAAATACAGACAATAAAAGATGGCAGGGCAGGTGATGTGTTGCAACTACAAAATGTGACAGTTCCTGGACAACAGTATGATCCAGGGCAAACATCGTTGGTAAGTGAATGTAGCTCAAGGAGCCTCAGCTCAGAGTTTATGAGCTATAGCCTAAGCTGCAGACATCTAATGCAACAGAGCACAGAAAAACTATCTGGATACTTTCTCCCCCCCCATTCTTTAGGGGCATATTCTTTAGGAAAGCATCTTTTGATTTTGTCAGGGCTAGAGGGTCTGACTGTGAATGAGATGGCTATAGAGACCCAGGAGATGGAGGAGCCTCAGCCTTTGCAGTTGCAGAACATTTTTGAGGTTCCTGCAGTCTGCCTATATGAAAGCAATGGCTGCAAAATGGATGAGAAAACTGAAAATGGCACTATGGTACAGCAAGCCATTGAAGCGGGAGAATTAATAGGAGTGTAGTGGTAGTAGGGTTTAGTATAGTAGTCAGGGGCATGGATACAGAGATAGAGTGCAAACTATAATGTTGTCTGGCTAGTGTCAAGATTCAGGATATCTGACATGAATTCAGATATGAGCTAAAATGAATTGGAAAAACTATTTTAGAGGGATAGGTCATTGGAGATACAATGGAAGGTATTTTTGGAAATATGTCAGAACACTCAAAGATACATTCCAATGTGAAAGAAAGATTTTAAAGGGAAGACACATTGTCCATGACTAAATGAAGACATTAAAGTAAGCATCAAATTTAAAGAAAAGATGTATAATTCTGCAAAGATGAATGGCAGGTCACAAGACAAAGAACAGAAAGGATAGTTAAAAGATTAATAAGAAAGGGAAAGTTATTTAGAGGAAGTAACAAGCAACATGGACAAAGGGGAACTGGTGAATGCACTTAGATTTTTAGAAGGCATTTGAGAAGCTAATATCAAGGCCTACTAGAAAAAATAAGAATGCATGGCATTGGGTTAACATATTAGCATGATTATAAGATTGGTTGGTCAATAGAATGTAGAGTGATTGCAAAATGTGTCATTTTTGGATTGTCAGATGTGATGACTGGCGTACCACAGACCTGTGTAGGTCTCGCAATTATTAACAATTTATACCAGTAACTTGGAAGAAGGCAGTGAATACATGGGTAGGTAGGAAAGTAAGTTATGAAGATGTCCATAAGGAGGCTACATAGGGATGTAGTGAAGTCAATTCAGTGGGCAAACCTTTGGCAAGTGGAACATGTGGGAAAATGTGCAAGTATATTATCTAAATAGAGAGCCATTGCAGAATACTGAGGTACAGAATGACCTGTGTGCCTGAGTACAGTATGAATCATAAAAAGTTAGCATGTAGGTAGAAAGAGTGATTAGGAAGGCAAATGGAGTGTTGTTCTTCATTTCAAGTGGAAAAGAACATAACAGTACGGATATTTTGCTTCAGTAGCAAAGAGCATTGGTGAGGCCACATTGGGGATAGTGTGTACAGTATTGGTCTGCTTACTTAAGCAAGGATGTAAATTTAGAAGTGGTTCAGAGAAGGTACACTCACTTGCTACCTGGGGTGGGGAGATTATCTTATGAGGAAAGGTTGAACAGACTGGGCCTCTTTCCATAAGAGTTTAGAAGAAAGAAAGATGATCTTATTGAGACATAAAAGATCCCAAGGGGACCTAATAGGATGGATGCTGCCAGAATATTTCTCCTTATGGGAGAGGCTAGATCAATGGCACATACTTTAGTGATCAGGGGTCTTCCATTTCAGACTGGAATGAGGAGGATTTTTCTTCTCTCAGAAAATTGTGAATCCTTGGTACTAGGTGGGGCAGGAGCAGGCTGAGACAATGGGTCGGCCGGGGCAGTCAGGTTTGTGAATTTTGGGCAGGAGGTAGAAATGGGCGGTGCGGGGTTGTGGGACTATGAGGTTGGAGGCGGTGGATGGGAGATCCCCTGAGGTGATGAGGTTATGAATGGTCTGGGAGATGGTGGTTTGGTGGTGGGAGGTGGGGTCATGGTCAAGGGGGCAGTAGGAGGAGGTGTCCGCGAGCTGGCGTTTAGCCTCAGCGGTGTAAAGGTCGGTGCGCCAAACTACTACCGCGCCTCCCTTGTCTGCTGGTTTGATAGTGAGATTGGGATTGGAACGGAGGGAGTGGAGGGCTGCACGTTCAGAGGGTGAGAGGTTGGAGTGGGTGAGAGGGGTGGAGAAGTTGAGGTGGTTAATGTCGTGGCGGCAGTTGGCTATGAAGTGATCGAGGGCGGGTAAGAGGCCAGCACTGGGTGTCCAGGTGGATGGGGTGTGTTGGAGGCGGGAGAAGGGGTCGTAAGAGGCTGGGCGAGAATCTTGGTTGAAGAAGTAGGCACGGAGGCGAAGGCGGCGGAAGAATTGTTCGATGTCACGCCGCGTGTTGAACTTGTTAATCAGAGAGCGTAGGGGAATGAAGGTGAGGCGGTCCTGTCCCCCTTAGTCCAAGAACTCCCCACCAATGTTCGGGACACCACCCATGCCCTCCAGCTCCTCCATGATTTTCGCTTCCCCCGTCCCCAACGCCTTATCTTCACCATGGACATCCAGTCCCTGTACACCTCCATCCTCCATCACGAAGCACTCAAAGCCCTCCGCTTCTTCCTTTCCCGCCGACCCAACCAGTACCCTTCCACTGACACCCTCCTTCGACAGACTGAACTAGTCCAGACTGAACAACTTCTCTTTCCAATCCTCCCACTTCCTCCAAACCAAAGGAGTAGCCATGGGCATCCGCATGGGCCCCAGCTATGCCTGCCTCTTCGTAGGATATGTGGAACAGTCCATCTTCCGGAGCTACACTGGCACCACCCCCCACCTTTTCCTCCGCTACATTGATGACTGTATCGGCGCTGCCTCGTGCTCCCACAAGGATATTGAACAGTTCATCCACTTTACCAACACCTTCCACCCCGACCTCAAATTCACCTAAACCGTCTCAGACTCCTCCCTCCCCTTCCTAGACCTTTCCATTTCTATCTCGGGCGACCGAATCAACACCGACATTTACTATAAACCGACCGACTCCCACAGCTACCTAGACTACACCTCCTCCCACCCTGCCCCCTGTAAAAACACCATCCCATATTCCCACTTCCTTCGTCTCCGCCGCATCTGCTCCCAGGAGGACCAGTTCCAAAACCGTACAACCCAGATGGCCTCCTTCTTCAAGGATCGCAATTTTCCCTCAGACGTGGTCGACAATGTCCTCCACCGCATCTCTTCCACTTCCCGCTCCTCCGTCCTTGAGCCCCGCCCCTCCAACTGCCACCAGGACAGAACCCCACTGGTCCTCACCTACCACCCCACCAACCTCCATGTACAGCGTATCATCCGCCATCATTTCCGCCACCTCCAAACGGACCCCACCACCAGAGATATATTTCCCTTCCCTCCCCTATCAGCATTCCGAAAAGACCACTCCTTCCGTGACTCCGTCGTCAGGTCCACACCCCCCACCAACCCAACCTCCACTCCTGGCACCTTCCCCTGCAACCGCAAGAAATGCAAAACTTGCACCCACACCTCCCCCCTTACTTCCCTCCAAGGCCCCAAGGCATACTTCCATATTCGCCACAAATTCACCTGCACCTCCACACACATCATTTATTGCATCCGCTACACCTGATGTGGCCTCCTCTATATTGGGGAGACAGGTCGCCTTCTTGCGGAACGCTTCAGAGAACACCTCTGGGACACCCGGACCAAACAACCCAACCATCCCGTAGCTCAACACTTCAACTCCCCCTCCCACTCCACCAAGGACATACAGGTCCTTGGACTCCTCCATCGCCAGACCATAGCAACACGACGGTTGGAGGAAGAGCGCCTCATCTTCCGCCTAGGAACCCTCCAACCACAAGGGATGAACTCAGATTTCTCCAGTTTCCTTATTTCCCCTCCCCCACCTTGTCTCAGTCAAATCCCTCGAACTCAGCAACACCTTCCTAACCTGAAATCTTCTTCCTGACCTCTCCGCCCCACCCCACTCCGGCCTATCACCCTCACCTTGACCTCCTTCCACCTATCGCATTTCCAACGCCCCTCCCCCAAGTACCTCCTCCCTACCTTTTATCTTAGCCTGCTGGACATACTTTCCTCATTCCTGAAGAAGGGCTTATGCCCAAAACGTCGATTCTCCTGTTCCTTGGATGCTGCCTGACCTGCTGCGCTTTTCCAGCAACACATTTTCAGCACTAATCCCCCCACCCCTAAGAGTGTGGTGGAAGATGGGTCATTAATTATGTTTAAAGTGGAAGTAAATAGATTCTTGACAAACAAGGGGTTAGTAGTTTTCAGTGGTACCTGAGAATGTGGAGTTGGGTCACAATTAGACCAGCTATGATCATGTTAAATGGTGGAGTAAGCAAGAGTGGCAAATGGCTGACTCCAGCTCCTAATTCCAATGTTGGTATTTCCTTTCACACACTCTTATTCATATTTACTGTGAAAACACTACCTGTAGAGCCTGTTGAATTTTTCCATCGTAGTCTATTATCTCTGTTGTTCCTGGTTCACCTTTTTGACCCTTCATACAAGTTGATAATAAATACACAAAGTATTAGTTAAATGGCATGAGAAATTCAGTTCAAAAGACTTTCAGTACAAACATGATCAAGGTAGCTTCTAAACTCCCGATACACCCAAGAGATAGTGTTCATCCCATGCTTCTCTCAATGCATTTTGTGGCCCCTCACCTTCCTTCATACCAGTAATACACCCAGAACACAAAATAAATCTGAAACTTTTCAAATACTGTGGACACCAGTTAAATAGTAAAAAGCATTATATGTATTTATCCATGAAGTGCCAGGAAAATCAATAGATAATCATGCCATGAAACTGCATAGGTACCAATCACCTCACTGTGTTCTACATGCTATTGGCAGGGAGGCTGGTTTGTAACTTTATTAACTCAACTATACTGTCCTTCAGGATTCACCTCAAAAGAATATTGTTGTAGAAAAATATTTGAGCACATTGTCTGAAAAATAACAGCATTAGCAGATTCAATGATAACAGCTGCAAGGATATTGTATAAATACTTCAAAGGAAAAAAAAAGTACAAACCTATGAGAAAGATCAGTAGACTAGGGCTATTGGGAAAGTTTTTTCAAAGAACCAGCACAGACATAGAGTCAAAGAGATGTACAGCTCAAAACCAGACCCTTCAGTTCAATCCGTCCATGCCGACCAGATATCCTAAGTTATTCTAGTCCCATTTGACCCATAGCCCTCCAAACTCTTTCTATTCATGTTCCTATCCACATGCCTTTTAAATGCTTTAATTGTACCAGCCTCCACCACTTCGTCTGGCAGCTCATTCCATACACATAGCATGATAAACCAAATGGACTGATTCAATGCAGTAAAATTCTCTGTTTCTTGGAAACAACTAATTGCTCAAAAATTTCTTCCCTGAAACTTCAGTGACATCTTCTTTAATGTGCTTGCTTTGAAATGTAGACAATATGTGAATTACTCATGACATTTGCAACTTAAGACTAATGCTGGTCTTTGCTCAGTCACTGAATCTGAAGCATGTGTGGCCTATTCCCACAACAGAGACTTCAGCACATCAACTATTTTTGCAATTTAAACCAGCAACGAAGTAATGCTACACAACTGAGGAGGTCTGTTCCCTCAGGACAGTGAGGCTTTCACTTGGAAATATATTGATATCCAGCCTCTTTTCTGCCTGGGAGTGATGGAAAGTCTTGGGTGGGGATGGGGGGAGAACGACAGTGTGCGCGCGTGTCTGCCTTGAGGCGGGAAGGGTGGGATGTTGCCAGACAGGTTTACTTCAAAACAAAATAATTACACTTTATTTTGACATACAGGGGACTTTATTTTACATGCTGCAGCGCCTCTTTAGACAGGCAGCAGCTTCCTGCCACCAAAGAAACTCGACAAAACTACTACCGTACTGTACTTACATCCAATCCTGAGCGTCCCTTTTCACCTTTCTCGCCAGGTTCACCCTAAAATGAATTCCATGATATTGGTTAAATCGGTCAACACTGAATTAATTCAGTGCAACCATAATTAAATACAATGTGTTTTATTAGGTAATTTCTGACAATCAAATTATGTGCCAGCTTTTAACCCTCTTAGGCCCAAAATGCTAACCTCCTTTGATTTGTAAGTGGTGCAGAAATATAAACCAGAGCGGCAAAATTATTTTGTCAGTAAATACAAGTAAGGCGCCAAATCAATTTCTTCGGCAAATTTGGTCTTTGGGAACATCTTTACTGGGTTTTCCCGTAGCAATGTTCAGATCCGTTCCTACAACAACTTTTAACATAACGAAACATTCCTGGGTGTATCGCTTAGGATATGGAGCAGAAATCCGGGCAACCAAATGTGATTGAGAAGCCGTGGAGAAGGGCTGATGCCCGAAACGTCGATTCTCCTGCTCCTTGGATGCTCCCCGACCTGCTGCGCTTTTCCAGCAACACATTTTCAGCTACAGTGACTAAGGGTTCACTTACTTTTGGAAAGTTGTGTTTGGAGAGGTGGAGAATACAAACTGCGACTTTGTTCTGGAGGCATTTACAGAGGCAGGATAGAGAAAGGCCTTAACAATAGATAAGGACAAAAATTTTGAGAAGAGGAGGCAGTGCTGGCCAGGAATAATGGCGATGAAATGTCTTGCTGTAGTATAGGAAATTGAGAAAATGTTGATTCATCTCTTGTTTTCACTTCTGATTATCAGCGACATAATTGAAGTTTCGTGTTAGAGTTTCTCATAAAAAATTCTGCTCATCCCATTTGACATTGTGGTCTGTCTGAAGCACGATGAGTCAATGGTATCCCTGCTTTTCTCTATAATTGAACTAAATTCATTGAAAGTGGACCGGTATGAAAGATATAAATTGAGCATATCTACTGATAATTATTAAATACAATCCAATGTAATTAGTTATGTCACACTGATTTATTCTTCCTGATAATATAGAAAATATTTTAACGTTTTATTGTAAACATTCGAAGGATAATTAATTGTTATTGCTTTAAGGAGAAACTTTTGTCCTCTCCTGCCCCCACGTGGTCTTAAACCGTAGTCCCACTTTAGAGATCTGCTAGCCAATCAGATATCAAGCAGCTCTGTAATCCTTACAATGCCAGGTGGGAGGAATAGCAATGATGTGACAGTTCGTAGTAACTCAGAGCCCCAGGGACATCTGAGTTTTGGTGTTTGAGGGTCTGGGAGAGGGTTAAAGGGGGAGATGAACGGGGGTGGATGAGCTGGGAGTAGCCACAAAAAGTTGGATTCCCTCTTGCCTGACCTCACAATGGACAGTTAAAGCTACTGGGCTTCAGGCTGACGTGGGTCCTCCTTTCCCTCCCCTCACACACACTACGTCACAGTTAAAAGAGTAGCAGGGGCAGGACAAGGTCCCTCATAGCCATTGTGCCTAAAATGACCCCAAGGGTGGGTGGGTCATCTGATGCCTCTTTTGCTTGTTGTAAAGTTGCTGATAGATCGTCAGCAGGTGGCTAGTGGGAAGACCAGCTCCTGGATTTTAGAGCACCCCTACACTGAAACCCACTGATGGAGGATCAATCCAACTCTATCCCAGATCTGTTCACAGAACACACTTAATTTATAGTTTACCTTTAATCCCATTGACCCTCGTAATCCCGGAGGACCTGCAATGCCTTTTTCTCCCTGGATAAAAGAACATGCAAGTACCAATCACAAACTATTCAGCAAACAAACATACCATCAAAACTGACCCCCTTCATGGCTTCTCAACAGCAGAAAGATGTTTGTATTGAATGTTCGTATCAAGGCTGAAAATATTTTTTAAGTGCTCAGAGATTTCTCAAAGACTACTTTGATTTCTGAGGGCTGATTTATAGTTTTCATGTTCCTTTTTCAGTCTCACTAACTATTTTTGTGATGGAGTCATTTAGTAACAATATCTCCTACATTTGTATTGATAGGGGGGGGGGGGGGTTGCACGCACAAGAAAGCAGAATTGATCAAATTTGTGAATAGCCTCATAACCTTAGTCTATGAAACTTAGAACCACAACACAAACTGCATTTTTTGTTCAGAAACCACACAGTATTAAAACTGCAACACAAAAGGTAGCAACAAGTGCTTTTGGAAAACAAAACTGACATAAGGTAGGAAGAGGGGTGGGGTGGTCATTCAGGAGCTCAGGGAGTTAGGCTGGAAGCTAAAAGCTAGGACGGACAGAGTCGTCATCTCTGGGTTGTTGCCGGTGCCACATGACAGTGAGGCAAGGAATAGGGAGAGAGTGCAGTTGAACATGTGGATGCAAGGATGGTGTAGGAGGGAGGGCTTCAGATATTTGGACAATTGGACTGCATTCTGGGGAAGGTGGGACCTGTACAAGCAGGACTGGTTGCACCTGAACCAGAAGGGCACCACTATCCTGGGAGGTAGGTTTGCTAGCACTTTTCAGGGTTTAAAACTAATTTGGCAGGGGGATGGGATCCGGACTTGTAGTCCAGCAAGTAGGTTAGCTGTTTTTCAGGATGTCCAAGAATGTAGGGAGGCTGTGGAGAAGGTAGCACTGACAGGGAATACTTGCGGACACAGAGATGGGCTCAAGTGTGTATACGTCAATGCAAGGAGTACCAGAAATAAGGTGAGTGAACTTAAGGCGTGGATCAGTACTTGGGACTACGATGTTGTGGCCATCACGGAAACATCGATAGAAGAGGGACAGGAATGTTTCAATATGAATGCTTTCAAAAAAATATTCTATTCTCAATTGTGCAATGAACAGTTGAAGCCTTTCAGGAGGATGCCTCCTTTACCCCAAAACTCACCTTTATTACTAGTGTTGACATGATTCTATTCTGATGAGAATAGAATCATGAGGAGAAAGAAAATATTAAAACAGTGATGTTAAGAATGATATAAGGTAGTCCAAAGTATGGTGTGCATGAAGCACTCTTGAGATAGTGTGTTTGGGAATCTGCACTATCAAATGCAGAGTAAACTGGTGGAAACGTTTCACTTTTGCAGCTTACATAACATTTTGTGTGATAAGCCGCAATCACCAACAATATGCACTCGAAGATGCTAGCAGTTATCGCATTAACTATTGTAGCTTCAATGCACCATTTTGTTAAGCTAGATGTATTGTGTTGGACAACATGTAATTATGAATCGTAGAATTCCTACAGCATGAAAGTAGGTCATTTTTCTCATTGAGTTCACACCAACCCTCCTAAGAGCATCCGATCCAGATCTAATCCCTTCCTGATCCCTCTAACTCTGCACTTCCCAAGGTTAAACCACCTAGCCTGCACATTCCTGGATGCTATGGGCAATTTAGCACGGTCAGTTGAGACGGAGAGGGAAAATAGGAAAAGTATTGTGGGGCAATCCAAAACTAGAAGTCATAAATATAGGATAGTCACAAATAAATACACTATAAAATTCATTGAAACTTAAAGCAAGTGTGTCACAAAGACATTGTGAATAACAGAAGAAAACTGCAGCAGACTATAGTGGCACACTGAAGCACTGCAACTCGACTGCTGACTCTTTGGAAACCCAGAGCAGCAACATACAATAACTGCAGACTGAAGTGAGAGAAGTGAAGGGCTTGGAGTTGCAACATGACACCGGTGTGGTGATAAGACATGAGGTTTTGAAGGACTAGCAATATCACAGGGAGACTGGAAAAAGAGTGATAGAAGGCTTGTGGTCGTCAATGTTCTTAGGTATATGCTTGCGTGGTTATTGGGATATTAGTCAACCATGAACTTCTGCACCCTTCTGAGTACAACCAACCTGATGTGGAAGAGACGCACTAATATCATTGCTATCAAATTATCAACATGTATGCATATCAGAAAATAGAATGATAAATCACAATACAAATGTCAGACAACTGAAAATAAGTCAGTTTGAGACATATGGACTAGATTACTGATCAATTCATGGTCAATCGGCAGAAAGTTTAGCCCATGGCTATCCTAACAGAACTAATAAAAATCAGGTTTATATCTGTATTTCCTAAAATTCAAATATATATTAGACTTGTAACAATATTGCTACAGCTTCCACTTCACATTGATAGGAAAATAATGTTTAATGCTGGAGTTAGGTATATATCTGATTCCAAGACATAGCAATGAAAGATCCCCTCAGAGAAACCATCTCATACCACTTGGGCTCATCAGTGCGTTGTCAAGCCACATTTTAGTAGTTCTTGGTAGAATCTAGGCCAGTGTCTTATACACTTGGATGGAATTTTTCTCAGATTTGAGAGCAGAGATGAAAATTTCTTATGCAAATGAAAACAGAAATTGTTGGAGAAAGTCAGCAAGTCTGAGAGCTTCTGTGAAGAAAAAACAGTTAATGTTTCAAGTCCTATTACCCTTCTTCGAAACCAGGTCTCAACTAAAGAGATAAGGGACTGCACAAAACTAAAAGGCTTATAAAACACCGCACAAGTCAGGCTGAATGGGAAACTTGATCACCAAGATCATTAAGAAGAAATTTTATAGTTATATAAAGGGAAAACGGGTGGTCTGGGGCAGTATTGACCCAGAAAAAGAGTGAAACATGGGAATATTGTTAATGACTATAGGAAAGTGGTGGACGTTGAACAATTACTTTCCCTCAGTTTTTACAGTAGAAAAGAAGGATAGCTTGCCCACAGTCCCAAGGAAATTAAGTAGTGGAATAGGGACAGGCACTGAAAAAAAATTAAAGAAAGAAAGACATTGGTAATGAGGAAATTAATGGAATCAGAGTGACAAATCCCTAGGGCCTGATGGTTTCTATCAAAGGAAGTAGGGGAGCACACCGATGATGCTGTAACTATAATTTTTCAGAGTTCCCTAAATACAGAAGTCATCCCTCCAATTTAAGATGAGTGAAAGAGGAAAGCAGTGGAATTATAGACCAGTTGGCCTATCGTCTGAGTTGGGAAAATTGTTGGAGTCTATAATCAAAGATGAGGTAACTGAAAATCTCGAACATTTTCTGTTAATCAGGGACAACCAGCATGGATTCATTACAGGTAAGTTATGCCGGAGACATCATATTGCTTTTTTTTGAAGAGGTGACTATGTTAGTCAATAGGAGAATGTCTATAGACATTTATGTGGACTAGCAGAAAGCATTTGATGAAGTCCCACATAAGAGACTGTTAACAGTGTAGAGACCCATGGAACGGAGGACAGATTATTGAAAAGGCGGGGGAATTGGTTGAGTGACAGGTAACCGAAAGCAAGAATAATGGGTAGGTACTTAAATTGGCTGGATTGACCAGTGGTGTCCCAGAAGGAGCTGTGTTAGGCCCTCAATTATTTACAGTAATTTATTAATGACTTGGATAATAGCATAGAAGATCCAAATTTGCTAATGACATAAAGTTAGGCTGCATTATAGACAGTGTAGCATAAAATTACAAAGGGAAATTGATAAAGTAAGTGAATGGACAAAACTGTGGCAGATAGATTACAATGTAAGCAATCCAAATTAGACTGAAAAAGGATAGATCATGATACTTTCTAGATGGTATGAAGTTAAATACAGTGAATGTCAAATGAGATTTGGGAGTTTGGGAACATCAATGTTTAAAATGTCACAAAAAGGTGCAAAAAATAATCAAGAAAATTAGTGGAATGTTGGTGTTTATATCTAGAGGACTGGAGTACAAGGGTGAAGTCGTTATGGCTGCAGTCATACAAAATTCCTGATGAAGAACTTATGCTCAAAACATCAATTCTCCTGCTCCTCGGATGCTGCCTGGCCGGCTGTGCTTTTCCAACACCACACTCTTGACACTGATCTCCAGCATACACTTTCTCCCATACAAAATTCTGGTTTGACACTCTGCGTAGTGACAGCAGATCTGGGCACTGCATATTAGGAAGGAAACAGCAGTGGATGCTGGAATTTAAATCTGAGATAATAACACTTTTGGTTAAGCAAAATAGACCAAAATAGTCTGGTTGACTCTTAACTGCCCTCTGAAATAGCTTGACCACCCCTAAAATACTGCTTTGTGTGCTAATGACTGGATCTATCCTAATCCTGCACAGCAGGAGCAAGTTTTAGCAGGGTCCTTACAGGTTTCAAAACTCAGGAGGACTTCAGTGAAGAGCCGGACAGAGATATGAGCAGCCTGTTGAACTACAGAGGTTGTACCATGTAAGAGTAGTTGAAAAAGAAAAAAAATGTAATAGCATAAAGGTACGCACGTGTCTAACACAATATTAGATGGTTAAATTCATGCTTTGCTTACAACAAATAAATTTTATCAATCTGCACCAATTTCCTGCCTGTGGCATTCTCACCTGCTGACTGGCAAGTGACCTTTCCACTTGTGAACGGTAAGACCAGACATATTGCCAAGCAATGGGTGGCTGTGAAAGCGATGTTTGGATGATTACAGGATTACACTGTGTTTGGGGATATGGGCTTACATGTGGCTGCCAGATGGATGCACTGGCACAGCTTAAATCTTAACTAAATTGTGCAATTGACATGCTATTGACTTCAGTACTGTTAACTTCCCACTTACTGTTGTAAATTGAAGGTTCCCCATTATTTCTCAATTTTCTCCCCTATCTGTTCTTTAATTCAAACCTTTGTAGACACGTTTTAGAAAACCATGAAGTTCCCCTAATAATGAGTGCCACTCTACTGCTGACCACACAGTGGCAGCATATAGAATAAATTTCTGCTGCTGATAAAAAAAAATGCTGGGTAGAAACTACAGCCAGCAGCAAAATAAAAGCAGATTTGTGTTTGCTTACTTAAAGTAACAGTGGATACCATTAACATAATCACCAAAAACATCCTCCAATTTCAATGATGTCAGTCTAGGTTACATGAAATTCTACCCTTCACATTTGGGTGCATGTTTGCTCCTGAAACAATCAGGGAAGACACATGGCTATAATTTCTTTAAATTATTTGAACCTTTAGGATATATCCTCAGTTTGAAGGGGCTCAAGTGAATAATTCTATCAACAAAAGATGTTTGCACATTTTGACAATTTTGACTCAGTTGTCAATAATCAAATTATCCTTTCAGATGGTGATTTAAAATATTAACCATATGTAGAAGATCATTTATGCTGATATAATGTTTTAGAAATTCTGATTAGAAGGGAACAGAACAATAAATATATTAACAGGTTAAATGATTTAAAAGTTTTACTTTTTGCAACTCAAAATGTGAAAATGAAACGTTGTTATATGAGTTTAATAACAAATTGACTGGTGAAACCTGGTGAATTTTGGAAGTGTAAAACAGAAAACCACAATAAGAAAGCACTGAGGGTGGTAAGGGCACAGAGTGCAGGGAAATTTAACATCCACCACCAAGAGAAGCTCAACAGAAAGCAGCATTACTGACTAAACTGGTGAAGTTCTAAAGGAAGTTGAGCTAAACAGACTCTGTAGCAGATGTTGAGGGAGCCAACAAGAGGAAAAAGCACATTTGACCCCAGACTCACCACATATGCCTGCTGCAGATGTAAGGGTTCATGACAAGTGTGCAGAATGCATGTGAGGAGCAGCAGCAGGCATTCCTGAAAATGAGGTGTCATCTCAATGAGGTTACACAACAGGATTGATTACTTGAATGTCAGACAGCATAATCAGCAAGTGGTAGATAGAGCTAATTGATCCCACAACCAACAGATCAGATCTAAGCTCTGCAGTTCTTTTACATCCAGTTTGAAAGGTGGTGAACAATTAAACAGCTCACAGGAGGCGGCGGCTCCACAAATATCCCCATGATTGCAGAAACCAGCACAGCAGTACGAAAGATAAACTGAAGCATTCGCAACAATTTTCAGCAGAAGTGCAGATTGGATGATCCATCTTGGCCTCCTCCAATGGTTCCCACATCACAGATGCCAGGTTTCAGCTAATTCAATTCCATGTGATATCAAGAAAGAGTTGGAGGCATTGGATACGGCAAAGGCTATGGGCCCTGACAACATTTTGTCAATTGTACTGAAGACTTGTGCTCCAGAACTTGCTGCCCCTCTAGCCAAGCTCTTCCAGTAGAGTTACCTTACTAGCAAACAGCTGTCAGTGTAGAAGATTGTCCAGGTATATACTGTACTCAAGGAGGACGTAGCTAAACCAACCAACCAAAGCTCCATCAGTCGACTACTGATTATCAGTAAAGTGATGGAAGGTGTCATTAACAGTGCTATCAAACAGCACCTGCTCAGCAATAACCTGCTCAATAATGCCCAGTTTGAGTTCTAGGAGAAAGTGAGGACTGCAGATGCTGTTGAGAGTGTGGTGCTGGAAAAGCACTGTGAGTCAAGCAGCATCCAAGGAGTAGGAGAATCAATGTTTCAGGCACGAACTCTTCATGAGGAATCCCATTGAAGGGCTTATGTCCGAAACGTCGATTCTCCTGCTCCTTGGATGCTGCCTGACCTGCTGTGCTTTTCCAGCACCACACTCTTGCCCCTGTTTGGGTTTTGCCAGGGCCAGTCTGCTCCTGGCTTCATTGCAGTCTTGGTTCATACAAGGACAAAAGAGTTGAATTCAAAAGGCAAGTCGAGACAGACAACCCTTGACATCAAGGCCACATTTGATCAAGTGTGGCATCAAGGAGACCTAGCAAAACTGCAGGAATTGGGGGCAAACTCTCTACTGCTTGGACTCATACTTGACAAAAAAATGAAGATGGTCGTGGTTGTTGGAGGTCAGCCATTTCAGCTCCAGGACATCTTTGCAGGAGTTCCTCAGGATAGTGTCCTAGACCCAACCATTTTTAGCTACTTCATTAATGAACTTCCCTCCATCATAAAGTCAGAAGTGGGGACGTTCGCCAATGATTACACAATATTCAGCATCATTCACGATTCCTCAGTTACTGAAGCAGTCCATGATCAAATGCAACAAGATCGGGACAATATCCAGGTTTGGGCTGAAAAATGGCAAGTCACATTGATGCTACACAATGACCATTTCCAATAAGAGATAATCTAACCAGTGTCCCTTGACATACAATGGTATTACCATCACTAAATCCCACAATCAAAGTCCTAGGAATTACCATTGACCAGAAAGTGACCTGGAGTAGGTATGTCAATACAGTAGCTACAAGAGCAGGTCTAAAGTTAGGAATACTCAGCAAGTAACTTACCTACTATCTCCACAAGACCTGTTTATCATCTACAAGGCATATGTCAGGTGTGTGACGGAATACTCACTACTTGCCTCGATGTGTGCAGTCCAAAACAATTAAGAAGCTTGACATCATCCAGGCTGCTTGACTGGCACCACACCCACAAGCATTCAGTCACTCCATCACCAGCAGTGTGAACTATCTACCAGATGCACTACAAAAATTCAAAGATCTTTAGACAGCACTTTCCAAACCCATGGCCAATTTCATCTAGAAGGACAAGAGTTGCAGATCCACGGGAACACCACTACCTTCAAGTTTCCATCCAAGCCACTCATCATCGTGACTTGGAAATAAGCGTTCCATCAGTGTCATTGGACCAAAATCCTGGAATTCTAATGGTATTGTGGGTCTACATATGGCACTTGGACTGCATGTTACTACCATCTTCTCAAGGGCAATTAGGGATATACATTAAACATTGGGTCAGCCAATGCCACCCACCCCCTCCAAGTGAATTAAAATATTTGGTTGTTGGCAATTTTAATGGTGACACAACCATGAATTATGTTAAAGTAGTTTTATGTATAATTAACACATATATGGAAATTTAGACAAATTTTGCCTACGTATATATGTAGACATACAGCCAGCATATATTTACCAGGCACTAGCTGGCACACCAAATCTCCAATATAGAGGCAGGAAGCAGCTGCACATTTTTGGGCAATAGTGATTCATCTTCTTCACAGGAAAAATTATTAATCCATGTCAACCTGAAACTTGAGTTGGAACCTTTAATAGCATGTGTAAAAGAGCAATCGCCTGTTTAACTTTGCCATTGAAGTTCAGTTTGTTCTGAACACAAGAACTCTTCCATTTCCCAACAATAAAAAGGTTGATTTCAGAGACATTCTTAACTGATGGTGGAGCAGGAGGAGCAGAAGTGCACTTCCCATCCCTGTGTTTAAAAAGCTAAGCACTCCCCACATAATCACCTGCACTTCTAGCTGGCTTCTGTTTTCATTCTTAACCAGGTTTGATTTCCCTCATCCTCCTCCTCTAATCCCCTTCCCCAGCTTCTGAACCTACAGAACAAGCCTCCATTTCTTGATGATGGCCTATTGTTAAAGCCATGGATCTGTTTGTGGTCCAGTCTGGCCTAAGTGGAGTCTCAGACCAAGAAAGCAGGATATAGCCCTTATCCCAGTTGGGAAGCCTCTTGTACAGAGACAATAGATTAGGATGGAGAAGCTGCAATACAAAAAGGGTTGATGCAGATACTTAGACTGATGGTGCAGATCTACATAATGTGCTGCAGCAAAGCAGTTACCCACTGCACATTATGCCATTGCATATTTGTATTGGGAATTGAGGTTTTAGCACAATCCACCATATTGAACACTTCGCTCCTGCAAGCTGAGCTGTATTGAATTAATTCGAATTGTCTATGGAAAGGGTGATGAACCAGTCTGCTCTAAACAGACGTGACATCAGTTCCCAGTTTAATACATAATCAGAATGTTCACTGACTGATGTTATCAATAATCTCGTGGAGTTAGACATAGGAGAGTTACTTTAACTAACTGCCTCGACTTTATTACTAATTGGCTGCAGGTCTTCTTGCAAGAAATAAATCCTTGTTAACTTCTCTGCAGAAACTTGCCTCCTTCACGGAGAACTGTAGACCTGTTGTTTAGGTCTTTTAATGTGTTAGGAGGAGGAAAATCTTTCCAGGAACACTTCCTCCTGTTTGATCTCTGCTTGCTACTGTTTCACCTCATGGAGGAGAAAGTGAGGACTGCAGATGCTGGAGAACAGAGTCAAAAAGTGTGGCACTGGAAAAGCACAGCAGGTCAGGCAGCATCCGAGGAGCAGGAGAATCGACATCTCAAGCATAAGCTCTTCATCAGGAATGTTCTGAATGTTCTTCATGTTAAGTTTATGCTCAAAATGTCAACTCTCTTGCTCCTCAGAAGCTACCTGATTGGCTGTGCTCTTCCAGAGCCGCACTTCTTGACACTGTTTCACCTCGTGTCTCAGTGAGATTACAAGAAGCATTTCCATGAAGATAAAACTGCCTTCAGAATTCCCCAATGAATATTCCATAGCTACTGCAAGCAATTAAAAAAGTAGTTGGAACTGCACGTAACGAGCACTTAATGTAAGCAAGGGGCCTTCCAAAAACTTTCTGCATTCTATCTCAAAGGCAGATGATGATTCCTTCAAATAACATTGGCAATTTCTGCCTCCTAACTGGCACCACCCATTGTTTGTGGACAAAATCAAGAACTAAACATCAAAAGAGAGAAAACGAGCACTGGGAGTTCTGACCACAGCATCTGATTCAGACTTGTGTTTATAGTTTTTCATCTATTTCCAACAGATGCTGTCACTGCTTAAACCAATGCTGGCCCATTATAATACAATGAGCAGACAAATTCTGTTTCTTATTCAGTTTTGGTTCCATCACTGCCCTGTTCTTATGTGTAAAGACCTTAGTTGTGCTGATCAGTACACAAGTTTCCTCCAGAGATTTATAACATGCAGGTATACAGTTCTCCACAACTCATCTGGCCCTTCAGCTTGGACTTTCATCCAGTATTTCCAACACTTCCCTAACCTTCTTTACCATCACAGACCTCGTCTTCCCATTGTCATGGTCCACGATAACATAAGGCCGAGACAAAGATTTTTGATAAGCCATGAAATTGGGGGTTATGGAGAAAATGCAGGAAAGTGGATGTGAGAAATGTCAGATCAGCCATGATCCTATTGAATGGCTGAGCAGGCTTGAAGGGCTGAATGGCCTACTCTTGTTCCTATTTCTCATTAGGTAAAAACAAACTGCAGATGCTGGAAACCAGAGTCTAGATTAGAGTGGTGCTGGAAAAGCACAACAGGTCAGGCTCCGAGGATCAAGAAAATTGACGTTTCGGGCAAAAGCCCTTCATCAGGAATGGAGGCATGGAGTCTGCAGGGTGGAGAGATAAATGAGAGGGGGGTGGGGTGGGGTGGGGAGAAAGTAATATAAGGTACATTAGGTGAATGGGGGTGGGGATGAAGGTGATAGGTCAGAGAGGAAAGTGGAGTAGATAGGTGGAAAGGAAGATAGGCAGGCAGGACAGGTCATGAGGGCAGTGCTGAGCTGGAAGGCTGGAGCTGGGGTGAGGTGGGGTAAGGGGAAATGAGGAAACTGGTGTAATCCACATTGATGCCCTGGGGTTGAAGTGTTCCAAGGCGGAAGATGAGACGTTCTTCCTCCAGGCGTCAGGTGGTGAGGGAACGGCGGTGAAGAAGGCCCAGGCCCTGCATGTCCCTGGCAGAGTGGGAGGGGGAGTTGAAATGTTGGGCCACAGGGCGGTGGGGTTGATTGGTGCGGGTGTCCCGGAGATGTTTCCTAAAGCGCTCTGCTAGGAGGTGTCCAGTCTCCCCGATGTAGAGGAGACCGCATCGGGAGCAATGGATACAATAAATGATATTGGTGGATGTGCAGGTGAAACTTTGATGGATGTGGAAGGCTCCTTTGGGGCTTTGGATGGAAGTGAGGGAGGAGGTGTGGGCGCAGGTTTTGCAATTTCTGCAGTGGCAGGGGAGGGTGCCAGGAAGGGAGGATGGGTTGTTGGGGGGCATGGACCTGACCAGGTGGAATGGTCTTTGTGGAAAGCGGAAATGGATGAAGAGGGAAATATTTCTCATTGCCTACTGTCACAGTCCTCCAGCTCTCCTGCCGCTGTGGTCCTTCAGCTTTCTTTTTTCTTTTACGATTACCATTAAACCTTGAAGGATTGGCAGCTAATATATTTGTTTCTTTCAATATGGATACCGACTACCACTTCCCCAATTACATATTTCCTAAGTCAGAACTTCAAAGGAATGAGAGATGAGCAACAAACTTTATCAAATACACCCTCACCAATGAAGGAACTAAAAATTGGCCAAAAACCTCAATTTCATTCCTGCCTCTCTTACGTTTTCTACTCCTATCCAAGCATAATGCTGCCAACGTGGACTGAATTTATGGCTCCACATTTGAATAAATGTGTGCTGATGGCACGATTGTCAGTGACTGTAGCAAGGTGGCTGATGGAAATTTCACTCAAATGGACTTCCAGTGGCGCACCGGCTTCCATATCACTCCCTGTACTGTCAATTGATCTCTGAGCTTTTGTTCCCCCCCCCCCAAAAAAAACCTGGAATTTTATTCCAAAAGTTTATCAAGAAAACATTTTTGAGGCAGACAAATTATAGGCAGCTGTTTTATATTTATGTGAAAATTTCTGTATTGGAACTGAAAATATAAACACAGCGACATGGGCTGTCTACAGGCAGCTTTCCTTTCTTGATGCTTTTCAAATTAAAAACACTTCATAAAATTGAGACTGTCAGACATCCTCCTTCTGGAACATGCCTTTGCAAAAGGAAGATGCAGTGGTTTTTGTCGAGGTTCATCCTGAGCAACTCCGTGACACAGGACTCTGTGCTCTACGGTCTGTTTCCACAGACACACGCCAAGACAAATATTGATTGTCCGTGGAGGACCATCAACTCCATGAAAGACTCGTTTTGGTCTGCCCAAAACCTTTTCTTCCACAACAAGGAGTTGACTTCAACCAAATGTTGCAGTCTGGCACATTCCAAAGTCCAGAACTACGTGCTGAGGTATGCACTGAAGTTTGGGGCAGCTATTACTAAGGAAAAGACCACCATCTGATGTCTTTCTGAAGTTAAATGGGGCTCCATTCAGTTATTGGACTTTCATAGTGCTTCAAATTTATGTAAGTATAGGCTGGTTCAAGTATGAGATGTTTTTGCTTTTGTTTGGATAGAGTCAAATTCCAATGTTTGTATATGTACAGAACCAAACTAAGGTTTTTTTTAGCAAATAAAATACTTTTTAAATAATGAAAAATGGAACCCAGGACTACAGTGAAATACTGTACAAGGGAAAGAAAGAGACCTTTTGACGGAACACTGGATTCAGCACCAAACAGCAAGGCAGTAGACTAGTACTAGTAGAATAAACTCTGGTTAAGAGGATAAAGGAAATCAAGGCAGAGTGATGAGAGCATCCAGTTAGACATAATGCGAGTTAGCACTCAGAGAGTGAATGAACAGCCTGGTTCAGTCTTTAAGTTGGGTGCCTGTCCAAGCATACAAAATGTCCACACAGTTACCTTCTAATGATAGCTGCCAGCATGCATCAAAATAAAGCATCAGAGTACAGAAATACATGAAGTGGATTGGAGACGTGGTGGTGAGGAGAAGTTGGCACGTGTTGGATGTCAATGTCTGTGCACATGCGGTGTACAGCTAATGTCCAAGGACTGTGGCCTGAATCGTTTGTACTGTGTTTCCACAATGATGATCGGGAGGAGTAAAATGGTGAGCTGGGAATCACCCAGATAATGTTCATGCTGGGAATTCATAGTTCAAGTCTCTATCCATTTCATGGTATGATGTGAGTCTGCATGTTAAAGAGATGATATCCCGTGTTAAAGAGTGTAATAGTAAGCAATAATCCCTGTCATTAGGCCTCTGATCTCTCCTAAGGAGAACTGCGTATTGACACTGTTAGAAAATGGACCCAGTTGCTCCTGATGTTCAGAAAGGCTTTGTTTGACTGCTCATGCAAGTTTTCCAGATTTCTTGCCAAAGCCCATGTTGTTCAAAACCTGAGAAGGTTCTGTCCTGACAAAATGAATTCTATCACACTCTCCTAATACACATGCCACCCAAAAATGTTTTGACAGCTGCTGATTTGTTCTAGCCAATCATAATTTTTCAGTGAAATTAACCTAGCATTCTTAGCTGGTCTAGCCTACTTGTGACTGTATTGTAGCTGACTCAAAGTAACCCAAATAATTATAAAAACAGAATAGTAGGGAAAATAGTCAATAATCCAAATATTAAATTAGTATAAGCACCAAAAGGTATATTCCCTCATAAAAAGCATAGCTCTTGGTATGTCCAGTGGACCAAGGAAAACAACAAATTGTGGAAAAAACTACAAGCAGTTACTTGTCTACATTGAAATCAAGAAAAACACCATCTCAGAAACATTTTGCAGCTAGAAACAGAGGTGACCTATTTCAGAAGTGGTCAAAAGTAGGTGAAAGCATGAAATATCTTTTGTTTATTAGTTATGGTGTGATATTCTTGAGCTCCAAATCGAGGAATCTCAGACAGTTTAGCTTAATGTATCTAGAGCATTGAGGTGCACATCATTTTCAATAAATTCAGAACCACTTAAAATATTATTGTGGATTTTGTGGTCAGCGATAAAGATTTTGCATAGCATTTGCATGGCTGACAGCTGCCGACAGACTTTGAGAGCTCTTGAATGTAGACATGGATTAATCCAGTGTCTGATCAGAGGTGGTGCCTTCTACAGAAGATCATTGGTGGTCATGAGTAGGCCAAGTAACTGCGGGGCCCTCAACCAAATTGAACAAGTCTCAAAGGCAGAGGGGCAGAAATCTGGTGCAATGTGGGTAGTATTAGGATGATTGTCCCTTCTGTACGTTACCCTGGTATTTAATTTTATGGACTGCAATGTCAGATGCTGTGTATAGTGGACACCAATCTGATATCACGTTTTGCACCACTGTCAAGTTGAATTCTCACAGAGTCTAAACCAAGGCAGGAAATGTTTAAGATTTCACATACAAGTGAAATAAAAATTGCAAAAGACACTGACACTAAGAAAGGGATAAGAAAGACAGACTGAAAATATTAAAAATGTAAATTCATTTTAACTTCTGTCTGTGGAAATTGCTATTGCCTCATTTACATCTTTTAAACCTATTTATTTTTGTTTTCCATATCCTGACTCAACATTGTACTCAATATTCTAACAATTGGAATAACAATTCCAGACTCTACCCTGCATGTTTATGATCCTTCAATTTGACTGGATTGGGAAGTATAGAATTGCCTCTTTTGCTTACAGAAGGTATCAGTCCTCTGCAGGAAGGCTGCAACATTTGGGAGGTTCATACAGCAAGCTCCAGTGCAAAATGCCACAGAGGATCGGAGAAAGAGTGTAATGAATGTTTTGGTGCCATTAGTTCATTTCTGAAAGCAAAATCTAGCCAAGGTGTTGCAAGAGATACTGTTTACATGATAACTTAGGAGCTGTTATAAAAGTGGCTTCAGGATTGAGGAGGTAACGTGGGTTTGAACTAGATATTTTCTTGGGATCAACATTGTTCGTCACTTACATAATATATAGATCTGTGTCATCTGGATTCTATAAGCTCACACACACCACCATATGGACTCAAAACCCTTTACTCCAGTCAGTTATAAATGAAGAAAATGTGAAAATATATAAAACTATGATGAACCATAAATGTGCAATTCTTATTATTTTATATAGCTCTAATTCATTTTCCAAGACATCACTGACTGGTACTGATTTTGTTTTGGTAGGACACATGCATTAGTACCGTGGACTATAATTTCTCTGCCTTCTTTAACTGGCAAGAATGCAGAACTTCTCCAGATTCCTTATCATTTTACATGAAAACTACACTCATTTGTCTGAAAGGACATCTGTAGACAAAGTTGAACCCCCTGAAAAGATTGATAATTAATTTGCTGATCTACTAATTAAATATACGATCTTAAATTTATCACCACTTACAACTTGCTTGACAGTCAAAGGAAATAACCTTACCCTATGCAAAAACCTTTTATTAAATATTCTCTTAGCCTTCTGCATTTCAGTGGAAAAAGCCATAGTACAGTAGCTCCCATTTCTCCTGACTACAGCTTCTCATCTCTTTCACTTCCCTGATGAATCTGTGCCACATGTAACATTATCAAACTTTCATTTGGGATTGAACAAATACTTTGTACAAATTTATTATTACTTCTCCATTCTTGTGGTTTATCCTACAATTTATGAACCCTAAATGTTATTCTGGATGTTCCTACCTGCACGATCAGAAAGTAACGGATTTGATCTTTCCAGGCCCTGACTGACAAAATCAATGGTAAGAAAGGAGGGAGAATTGAGAGAGATGGCCAGCAAGGAGCTTCCTGATGACGAGAGCTAAATGTCCCAGTTTTGAGTCGATTGTCGAATAGGGAAAGGAGATTCTCATTAGGGAGTGGTGAGAGTCCAATTATTCATTCAACCATATCCTTCAGTGTCTTTTCATTTTGTATACACTCCACTCCTTGTCTTTCGTTCCAGAATATATTAGCTCACATTTATCCAGATGATGTTGTTTCTGCCAATTATTTGGCCATTACTTTCTCCAACCTATGTCTTCCTGAAAAATATGTCATATCTTGATTTTTATCACCATAAGAAATTGTGCCCCTATGCCCAAGTTGAAATCAACTGGGGGCAGCAGTAACAGTGGTAATATCACTGGATGAGTAATCTAGAATTCAAGGCTAATGTTCTGGCCCCAGGGTTCAAATATCACCATGACAGATGATGAAATTGGCATTAAATGGGGGAAGAAAATCTCTGAGACAAGAAAAAAAGCTTGTCTAACAGTGACCATTAGACTGTCAGTTGTTTTAAAAACCCATCTGGTTTAGGGAAGGAAATCTGCCTTTCTTACCTGGTTTGTCTTACACGCAAGTTCAGATCCATTGCAATGTGATTTACTCTTAACTGCCCTCTGGGCAATTAGGAATGGGCAATAAATGCTGGCCGAGTCAGTAATGCCCACATCCCACGAACAAACAAAGAAAAATGACAAAGCCTACAATGAACTCCACTCCATGTGTTCTTCCCCATCTACTTTCACAAACTGTTTCCTATTTTTCTAAGAATTCTAATGACTTCATTCTTGTTGATAGAGAATATAAACATTCTATTCTCAAGTTTGAAACTTATTGGAAGCAGTTGCAGAACTAAATTTGGAATTGGAAATGTCAAAACTTACCCTCTCATAACACTAATCAAATTTCTATCAGAGATAGGGAAAATATTTATGAAGTGTTTCGAGAGATTAGTCACAGTACACATCACTCTAGCCTTCCCAGCCTGCCTCAATCCCCTACAGTTTACCTACTCCCACAACAGATGGCATTTACCTTGTGCAGAAGACTAGTGCTGGACTGGGGTGGACAAAGTTAAAAATCAACAGACCATTGTTCGCAGCAAACTGCCCTGCCTTCAAGACAACATCGAGCACAACACTGTACAAACCTGTCATGTCAACCACTGCAAGATGTGTCAATATCAACACGGATACTACCATTATATGTGGCGACACCTCCCACCATGTACGTGGCAGGTACTCAAGTGACTCGGCCACCATAGTCTATTACATATGCTGCAGGAATGGATGCTCAGAGGCGAGACCAAGCAGATGCTACAACAACGGATGAATGGGCATCACACAACAAATCAACAGGTAGGAGTGTTCCCCTCCAGTCAGGAACACTTCAGTGGTCAGTGACATTTGGCCTCGGATCTTCTGGTGACCGTCCTACAAGGCTGACCTCAGGACATGCAACAATACAAAGTGGCCGAACAGAGATAGCCAAGTTCCGTACCCATGAGGATGGCTTCATCTGGGATCTTGGATTCATGTTACATTACGGGTGACTCACTACACTATACACTCTCTCACACACACGCGTGCACAGACTCTCTCTCTCATTGACAGACACACATAAACCGTGCACCCCCCCACACATCCTCTCACAGGCTTATACTCCAGCACACCCACACACACACTTTACCAAGCTTTCACACATGCAAACACACACACTCCCGTGCATTCACCCTTACATGTGCACACATATATACACACACTCTCTCATTCATGCACACACACACGTCTATAGGGTGAATTTGTATTTGCAGATACATTGTATTTTGCTCAAAACATGTGCAATCTGCAAGCAGTCAATGCATGTAATATTTTGTAAATTCCACTTTGGAAATAAATCCAGTCTGACTCAAGTTTGGGATACAGACAGACTCTGACCTCACACTTTTAATTTATTGTCTGAGCTGAGATGTCACCTTTTGTTATAAATTATCTTGAGAAAGTGACTTCAAATAAGTTCTGGAATTTATATATTAAAGAACTGAAACTTGCAACCCATTCTAAAAGATGAAAGAGTTAACAATCCAGGTTTGTTCAATATATCACTGAATGACACTGTAATCTTCTGCTATAAATTCTGTGTCTTATGATCTTATACTCTACAACCACCTGAAGGAGCAACGCTATGAAAGTTAGTGCTTCCAAATAAATCTGTTGGACTATAACCAGTGTTGTGTGATTCTTGACATTTCTCTAGCCCCAGTGTCATCCATGGAACATGTGGATAATAATGGTACCTATGTCAGGTTTCTACTTATTGACTGCAGCTCTGCCTTCAACACCATAGGGGCAGCAGGGTGGCTCAGTGGTTAGCACTGCTGCCTCACAATGCCAGGGACAAGGGTTCGATTCCAGCCTCGGGTGACTGTCTGTGTGGACTTTGCACATTCTCCCCATTTCTGTGTGGGTTTCCTCCAGGTGCTCCAGTTTCGTCCCACAATCCAAAGGTCTGCAGGTTAGGTGAATTGGCCATGCAAAATTGTCCATAGTGTTCAGGGATGTGAAAGTTAGGTGCTTAGTCGGGGTAAATATAGGAAAATAGGGTAGGGGAATGTGTCTGGGTGGGTTACTCTTCAGAGGGTCGGTGTTGGACTTTTAGGCCTAACGGCCTTTTCCACATTATAGGGATTCCATATACCATAATTCCAACCAAACTATTCTCCAAACTCCGAGACCCAGGTGTCTGCTCAGTCTTCTGCAACTGGATCCTCAACTTCCTGACCTATAGACCGCAACCAGTGAAGACAGACATTAGCAGCTCCTCTATGATAATCCTTAAGACTGGTGCCGTGGAAGGATGCATATTCAGGCCCCTCCTGAACACTCATGACTGTGTGGCCAAATTTCGTCTGAACTCCATCTACAAGTCCGCTGACAACATCACTATTGGCCGGATATAAAACAATGACGAGACTGAATACAGGAAGGAGATAGAATGCCAGGTGATGTGATGCAAAGATAACAATCTCTCCCTCAACGTCAGCAAAAGTAAAGAGCTGGTCATCGACTTCAGGAAGCAAGGAGGAGTATACACCCCGAACTACATCAATGGAGCAGAGGTGGAGATGGCAGAGACCTTCAAGTTCCTGACCATGACAATCACCAACAATCTGTTCTGGACTACCCAATTAGATACAATGGTCAAGGCAGCACAATAACGCCTCTTCTTCCTCCGATGGCTAAGGAAAATCAGCAGGACCCTCACCAACTTTTATAGATGCACATTAAAAAAAGTATTCTATCTTGATGCATGATTTGGTACAACAACTGCTCTGCCCAGGACGTAATAAAGTACAGAAAGTTGTGAACGTAGCCCCGACCATCACACAAGCCAACTTCCCATCCATCGACTCCATCTACATTTCTCATTGCTGCGAAGGTGGCCAACATCATCAAAGACCGCCCCCCCCCCCCACCCCAGTTATAATCACTTCCAACCTCTTCTATCAGGCAGAAGATACAAAACTTAAACACACCAACAACAGGTTCAAGAATACCTTCTTCCTTGCCCTTATCAGACTGCTGACTGAACATCTCAAATTTCAAATCCAGTGCTGATCTTGCTTTTGTATCTAAAAACCAAAAAAATGGTTTTTAAAGTCATCATTTGGGACCAAATAATGTTCAGGATAATCAGTTTATTTAAAATGCACTTGTTTGGCCACACAGTAATTATTTTTATTATTAGCAGTCAAGACAGTAGCTGCTTAATGAGACCATACTTCAGTGTCATCAGCTGATAGCACCTGACACTGAAATGGTCATGGCTTCACCTTTTATGCAGCGTAACTTTGCATGTATTGCGCTGTTCAAACACCCTATAATCTGTATGTTCTTCTATGTTATGATCTGCCTGTACCGCAGGCAAAACAAAACTTTTTCATTGTACTTCGATACAATAAATCAAAATCATATTTTTTCTGTCTTTGAGTAGTAACAATCAGATGATCCAGAGGAAGAATTCTATTTTGTGATCTTTCTTAAAATTAAGAAAGTTATCAACAGATAATTATTGAGAATTTGGATGGTGATGTCCATCAGTAACCATGATCAAATCTGCTTTAACCTTAATCCACCTCCCGAATCAGCTACAATAGTTCTCACTTATTGTATGAAAATAGTGATGGGAGTGGAACCAGGTCCTGAGTAGATTCTTTCTTTCCAGCTCGGGGAACATGTTGGATGACTGCAGATCTAGGACTTAGAGGTAGAGAGACAAATTCTGATGTTATCACCAAAACTTGGCAGATGCGGAAATCCATTCTGAAGATGACTCATACTAGTCTCAGAACATTAATCTGTTTCTCCCACCATAGATGCTGACAGACCTGCTGAGTTTGTCTGAAAGTTTCCAGTGCTGTCCTACCTGACTATCCATTCTGTTCTGCTCATCCAAAAATATTCTGCTGCCAAAATACTGTCTTAGAAACACAGAAGATAGGAGGAGTAACCCATTGGGCCCTTCTAGCCTACGCCACCATTCATTATGGTCATGGCTGAACATCCAAATTCTTGATGAGGTGGTGACAATCTTGGACAGGGGTGGAAAGCATCAGGAGTCACATGACACTAACTTATAGTCCAACAGGTTTATTTGAAATCATAAGCTTTCAGAGCACTTATCCGTCAGGTGAAGTGAAGGGAAGCACACAGGCACAGAATCTCTGAAAGCTTACGATTTCAAATAAACTTGTTGGATAATAACATGGTGTCATGTCTGTTCTGACTTCATCCAAATTCTTGGCAGTTTCCATTTTCTTTTCTTACACCATGGTGAAGCACCTTGGGACATTTTTCTAACTAAAATTGTTGTTTAAAGCAAGCTATAGGCAGTTAATATTTGCGAAGTTTGTAAAGAATATTAAAAAATCAGTTATCTCAAGGTCCTTACATGAGATACATCTGTACAACTTGGAGAAAAATTGCAATATCACTACATGTTCTTTGCAAGAAATCTCAAGTGTTGGCAGGGAATGATAACTACCCACAACACAAACAAGGCTGTGTTCAATTTAGCCGTGACTGTGACCAGTCAACAAGTCCTTCTGGAACAGACTGCTTTATTCAGTTAAGAAACTTATGTTGATAATTATATTATGAAGTTTCTGCAGGATGCCTCTTCAAAATATGATTCAGATGTGTGGAATTACTGAAACAAGTTCAGGAAAACAAGTACAGCAATGGCACGCAAGACTTACAATTGTGTGACTGAAATTAGGCCTGATCTAAACTCTAGCCACCCAGTAGAACAGCTGGTTAACATAGTGATTATGTGTTTATCTATGTTCCTGCTCGTTGCCAGTCTAATCTCACAGTTTCTTTGATCTTGGACAGTGGGGTGGAGGTGTAAGTAGAACCTCAAAGCTATTTTAAATAAAAATTGTAGATGTTTCACACAGTTCCTCACCTACCAATGATGTCAGCGAAATCAATGTCTCAGAATCACTGAAGTTCTATACAAAATGGGCACTTAGCTGTAGGTTCATGAATCATGTTTTGTTTGCAGTCTGATTTCCCACTGACGATTCCTGTTCCCAGATTACTTCTTTCAGTCTATTTTTGGCATTATTGCACTCAATAAGCTTTAATTACTTATCATGGAGATTATCATTGCTTGGTTATTTTGGATGAAAGAACATTTGAAGGATGAAGTGCAGCATCAATAGAATCAGTATCTAGCTGCAGCTGCCTATTATTACAGGCAGAGTTATTTATGAGATCTATTTGAAGTGTTATGCCTTAGGCGATTATGATCTGCCTTTGCAGGCATCTGTATCTCTTGTAAGAGAACCTGCTGCCTGTTGGATCAGGGCTTCACAGAGTAGGCAGGTTTCTCTACTTCTTTGACACTGGTTCTTTCAGTTTGTTACAGGAGGCATCAGTCACATCTTCCAGTCTATGACACAGACCTATGTTAAGCAGGTCACCAAGGCTATGTGACTAAGTTTCAGCAGCTGAATTGATGTCAAAAGGAACATAACACTGTGGCTTTCACAGCAGTGACTGGCTTCCTTTGCATTTCAGACAATATTGACTACACAAATGTTGCAGTTGTACCAAATGATGTCAAACAGCAGCAGTCACTGGAAAGCTATACAGTCCATTAATGCCCAGCTCGCAGCTGATCACAGAAACAATGAATCAAGTTTTTTTCCAGATGTGGTCTTACTAGCGCCTCATACAATTAAAGCATAAGCTTTAAGCTTTTTTTTAGATTAGATTAGATTACTTACAGTGTGGAAACAGGCCCTTCGGCCCAATAAGTCCACACCGCCCCGCCGAAGCGCAACCCACCCATACCCCTACAACTACCCCTTACCTAACACTACGGGCAATTTAGCATGGCCAATTCACCTGACCTGCACATCTTTGGACTGTGGGAGGAAACCGAAGCACCCAGAGGAAACCCACGCAGACATGGGGAGAACGTGCAAACTCCACACAGTCAGTCGCCTGAGGCGGGAATTGAACCCGGGTCTCTGGCGCTGTGAGGCAGCAGTGCTAACCACTGTGCCACCGTGTATTGTGAACATAAGAACTAGGAGTAGGAGTAGGCTGTCCCAAGCTTCAAGCCTGCTCCACCATTCAATAAGATCATGGCTGGTCTTCTCACGGACCCACCTACCTGCGGCTTTCACCCTATCCCTTAATTCCTTTATTGTTCAAAACAATATCTACCTTAGCTTTAAAAATGTTTACTGAAGTGGTGTCAACTACTTCACTGGGCAAGGAATTCCATAGATTCACAACCCTCTGGGTGAAGGAGTTTCAGCTCAATTCAGTCTTAAATCTGCTTCCTCTAATCTTGAAGCTATGACCTCTTGTCCTAGTTTCACCTGTCAATAGAAACATCCTCCCTACTTCTATCTTATCTATTCCCTTCATAATTTTATAAGATCCCCCCTCATTCTTCAGAATTCCAATAAATATAATCTCGATCGACTCAGTCGCTCCTCATAAGCCAACCCCCTCAACTCTGGAATCAACCTAGTGAACCTCCTCTGCACCCCCTCCAGTGCCAGTACATCCTTTCTTAAGTAAGGAGACCAAAACTGCATACAGTACTCCAGGTGTGGCCTCACCAGCACCTTGTACAGATGCAACATAACCTCCCTGCTTTTACACTCAATCCCTTTGGCAATGATGGACAAAATTCCATTTGCCATCCTAATTACCTGCTGTACCTGCATACAAACTTTCTGTGATTCATGCACAAGGACACCCAGGTCCCTCTGCATAGCAGCAAGCTATAACTTTTTACCATTCAAGTAATAATTCTTTTTACTATTATTCCTACCAAAATGTATGACTTCACATTTTTACATTGTATTCCATCTCCCAGACCTTTGCTCACTCACTCAATGCATTTATGTTCCTCTGCAAACTTAGTTCTGCCACTCATCTGAGTGTCATCTGCAAACTTTGACACATTACATGTGGTGCCCAACTCCAAATCATCTTTATAAATTGTAAATAATTACAGTCCCAACACTGATCCTTGAGGCACACCACTAGTCATTGATTGCCAACCAGAATAGCACTCATTATCCCCACTCTGTGTTTCCTGTTAGTTAACCAATCCTCTATCCATGCTAATACTTCACCCCTAACACCATGCATCCTTATCTTATGCAGCAGCCTCTTGTGCAGTATCTTGTCAAAGGCCTTTTGGAAATCTAGGTAGACCACACACACTGGGTCCTCACTGTCTACCTTGCTCATAATGTCTTCATAGAATTCCAAAAGATATGTCAAGCATGACCTGCCCTTCTTAAACCTATTCTGCATCTGCTTGACAGGACAATTTCTATCAAGATGCCTTCTATGTCTTCCTTGATAATAGACTCAAGCATCTTCCCCACTACAGAGGTTAAGCTAACTGGTCTATAATTCTCCATCTTTGGTCTACCTCCTTTTTTAAACAGTGGCATCACATTTGCTATTTTCCAATCTGCTGGGACTGCCGCAGAGTCCAGCGAGTTTTTGAAAATTACTGCTTGTGCACCTGCTATTCTCCCACCATCTCTTTTAGCACCCTAGGATGTATTCCATCAGTGCCAGGAGACTTGTCAATCCTTAGCTCCATTAGCTTGCCCAACACTACCTCTTCCGTAATAATGATTGTTTCCAGGTCCTCACATACCTTTGTCTCTTTGTCAATCACTGACACACTATTAGTGTTCTCCACTGTGAAGACAGATACAAAATACCTATTCAATGCCTCAGCCATTTCATCATATCCCATAACTAAATTCCCCTTCTTATCCTGTAAAGGGCCAATGTTTATTTTAGCCACTCTTTCATTTTATATACTTATCTTTCATTTTATATACCTTTGCTATCTGTCTTTATATTCTGTGAATAATTTTTTCTCGTGTTCTATCTTACTTTTCTTTATAGCTTTTTGTGACTCTCTTTTGACCTTTACACCTTTCCCAATCTTCTAGTTTCCTGCTGTTCATGACCACTTTGTATGCCTTCTCTTTCAGTTTGATAGCCTCCCTTGGTTCCTTAGACACCCATGGCAGGGCAGATTACCCCTTTTCTTTCAGTCCTTCCGTTTCACCGGAATATACTTTTGTTGAGTACTTTGAAAGTCCTCCAATGCTTGTCAACTGTCCCACCATAAAATCTTTGATTCCAGTCTACTTTAGCCAAGTCCTCCCTCATTCTATTGTAGTCCCCCTTGTCCAAGCACAGGATCCTGGTATTGGATTTTATCTTCACATTCTCCATCTCCATGCAACCATACTGTGATCACTGCTTCCAAAAGGATCCATAACTGCTCGTATTCAAATCTGCTCATGATAAATGGTAACTTTTTGATAATAATGAAAGCTTTCCTTATTATTTACTGCACTGTATACTAACCTTTTGTAATCTATACATTAGGTCACTCTGATCCTTCTACATCTCAAAGCTCTGCAATCTCTCATGTTTTAGATGATATGCTTTATTTTTATTTTTCCTGCCAAAATTGACAACTTCTCATTTGCCCACACTATACCCATTTGACAGACCTTTAACCCAACAGTTACCACCTACATTTCTATGTATTCTCTTTATGTACCCTTATAAGTTACTTTTCTAACTAGCTGTGTCATCAGTAAAATGTAGTAATCATAAATCCCTTCATCCAAGTCATTCATGTAAAATTGTAAGAAGTTGAGGCCTATCACTGATCCCAGTGTCACACCACAAGTTACATCCTGTTTCCTGTTAGCTAATCCATCATCTAGCCACGGCAATATGTTCCCTTCTGTAACATTTGCTTTTATTTTCCACAATAACCTTTGATGTGGCAGCTTTTCAAATATCCTCTGAAAATCAGAAGTGTTATATCCACTGGTTCCTGTTATCCACAACAAGTTGGTTAAACATAGTTGCAAACACCTTGTCTTTAAAAATAAATGAGGAGAAAGTGATCTCCATCATCTGCAGTCCTCAGAGTCGAAGGGTGCGATGCTGGAAAAGCATGGCCGGTCAGGCAGCATCCAAGGAGGAGTATTGACGTTTCAGGCATAAGCCTATGCCCGAAACATCGACTCCCTTGCTCCTCGGATGCAGCCTGACCAGCTGACTTTTCCAGCACTACTCTTTTAAACTTTAAAAATAAATGTAAAGAACGCTGGAAGAAATGAAAGAATTTTGGACAATTTCTGGATTGAAGATGGTTTACCACATGACATCTTGGGAGTGAAATGTCCACACGTTAGAATGTGGTGGTTCACCTACTGTTTTCAAATGTCAGATGAGACGACAAGCCAAACCTTTACAAGATATGAAAGGTGGATTTTATTTGGATTGATTTTAATTACTTTACAAACCTAGTTTGGAAGAGATGGAGTTCAATTGCTGAAGGCTAAAAAGGTAAGAGCCCATGGTGTTACAAGGTAGTATATTCGTATGGAAAGACAATTGGCTAACTAATAGGAGAAGGAGAGTTAGGATAAAGGAGACATTTTCAAGATAGCAACCTGTAACTAATGGAACAGAGATCAATGCTGGGGCCATGACCTGGATGAGGAAAGTGAAATTACAAAAGCCAAATTTACAGATGACAAAAATAGGAAGACAGATAGTCAGGATGAAAAGTCTGCGGAGAGATATAGACAGATTAGGCAAGTGGGCAAAAACTTGGCAGATGGAAATATAATGTGGAAAATTGTGAGGTTATGCACTTTTGGCAGCAAGACTGGAGAAGCTGAATGTTACTTAAATGGGGAAAGACCATAGAAAGCAATAGTACTGAGGGATTTGGAACTCCGTGTATACATATCACAGAAAGCTAGCATCCAAGTTCAGGTAATAAGGAAGGCAAATGGAACACTGGCCTTTATTTCAAAAAGAATGGAATATAAAAATAGGAGGGGTCTTGCTAAAATTTTACAAGGCAATAGTCAGAACACAACTGGAATACTGTGAAGAGACTTGGTCTTCTTTTCTTACCAAAGATATATTGGCACTGGAGGCAGTCCAAAGGAGTTTCGCTAGGCTAGTCCCAGGGATGGAGGTACTGTTTTAGATTAAGAGGTTGGTTAGGTTGGACCTGTAGTCATTGGAGTTCAGAAAAATGATAGGCAACCTTATTGAAGCATAGAAGATTCTTAGGCAACATCAGAGAAAGATTATTTCTCCTTGTGGGAGAGTTCAGGACCAGAGGGCATAATCTCAGAATAAAGTTTCACCCTTTTAAAAGGGAGATGGCGAATTTCTTCTCTCAGAAGGGGGTGAATTTGTTGTATTTTTTTGGGAGGGTGTAAAGTGTTTGCCAATGTTTGATCACCTGCTTTGTTTTACTGTCAATGCTAATATCCTACTTTAGTTATGCCAAAGTAAGCTGAATAAAAACTGGAGAGTATGGAAATTAATGACACAAAATTTATTTTATAGCTTATACATGCTACATTACTGAACAGGTAATAAGTCTCCTTACAGTTGCACCTGGAGGTCCTTGGGCACCTTCCTTCCCTGGGTCTCCTCGGGGTCCTATTGGACCTACAGGACCAACAAGACCTGATGGTCCAGGATTGCCTTGACTACCCTGTGCATTGAAGCATAAAACAGAGTAAATGTTGAACAAGCCATACATTTTAGCAGAAGAATAAGATCAAGGAATACAAACTAAATGATACTGGAACAGATACCTGGGAATGTAAGTACACATATCTCTGAATGTGGCAGGATAAAACGAGAAGGCTGTTAAAAATGCTTTTAGGACCCTTAACTTATTGACAGATATAAAATACAAAAGCAAGGAAGTTATACTAGACCATTACAAAACAATGGTTAGGTTTCAGGTTGTGTTCAATTTCGTACATTACACGTCAGGAAGAACATTAAAGCCTTGGAGAAGATACATGGGAGACTTACTAGAATGATATTGAGGAGGAGGACCTTGTGCTACATGGAGAGAAACTAGGGTTCTTCACTTTAAAGCAGCAACGGTCAAGATGATATCTGATAAATGCATTCAGAAACATGAACGGTTTTGAGAGAGTCAATAAGCAGAAACTGATGTGAGTAATAGAAAGATTTACATTCAATGGCATTACTATGGCTGAGCAATCCTCCTCCTGATCATCCTGGCAGTCATCATTGATCAGAAGCTTAACCTGTAGCCATATAAATATTGTCAACACAAAAGAGGTAACTCATCTCCCGACTCCCCAAACCCTATCTCTATCTATAAGGCACAGGTGAGATATGTTCTTCAGTGCAGTTCTAACAACACTCCTAAAACCTCATCAAAGAGTCATAGAGATATACAATATGGAAACAGACCCTTCAGTCCAACTTGTCCATAGTGACCAGATATTCCAACCTAATCTAATCCCAATTGCCTGCACCTAGCCCATATCCCTTGACGTGGTTGCTGGCTGATCCCATTGTGAACGGCAGAGACCACATCTACAGCAAGTGTTAGTTGCTGGAAGAACTCCAGATCAGAGTTGATAATCTGGAATCTGAGCTTCAAACTCTGCGGCACATCCGGGAGGGGGAAGAGTTACCTGGGCGTTTTGTTTCAGGAGGCAGTCACACCCAGTAGATTAAGTAATTCAAATTCAGTAAGTGTTTGGGGAGAGGCAGGTAGGGGGATTCGAAGTGCAGGAGCCTCAGCCCTTGACCTTGTACAACAGGTATGAGATTCTTGCTTCCTGTACGGATGCGGGAAAGGGCTGTGGACAGGATGAGCCAGCTGACCATGGCACCATGGTGCAGAATGCAGAAGGTCATTCAAGAGGGGGAGCAAAAAGATAAGTAGTTGTTATTGGGGATTCTATAATTAGGGAGACAGATAGTATCCTATGCAAGCTGGATTGGGAGTCCCGCATGGTGTGTTGCCTGCCCGGTACCAGAGTGCAGGACATCTCTGACTGATATTGGAGTGGGAGGGAGAGGATCCAGTTGTTGTGGTCCATGTTGGGATTAACAACATAGGCAAAGCTCGGGTGGGGACATGTTTGGGGAGTATCAAGCACTAGAAAGGAAATTGAAATACTGGTCCTCAAGGGTCATAATCTCCAGATTACTGCCTGAGCCACGTGCCAATTGGCATTGGGATAAGAAAATTAGGGAAGTAAACACATGGCTAAGGGATTGATGTGTGAAAGAGGCAGTCCATTTCATCGGGCACTGGCATCAGGTTTGGAACCGGGTGAAAGGGGTGGTGGTGGTGGTGGGGAGTGATGGATGGAGGGAATCTGTACCGTTGGGATTGTCTCCACCTGAACCAATATGGAGCCTGTGTTCTACCAAAAAGTATAAATAGAGTGGTCAGTATGACTTTAAACTTCTGAGTCATGGGGAAGGGAAAGCGAAAGTGACAGGGAACACGGAGTTAAATGGAAAGACAGCAGGATAGCATGTGTGCAGGTGGGTTTAAGGTCAAGTCAGATTAGGAATGCAGCAAAAAGGAAGGATAATTTAGGATGTCTTATGATTTCCGATATCTCTAATAACGGTAAGTTAGCTAGCACTAAGGCACTTTACCTGAATGCTCATAGTATCCGTAACAAAGTAGATGAATTAATGGCACAAATCATCGTGAATGTGATGCCTACCACATCATAATCAGAGACATGGTTGCAGGGGGTTCAGGACTGGCAGTTAAATATCCAAGGACTGATAACTTATCAAAAAGACAGAGGTGGGCAGAGGTGGGGTTGCCTCGTTATTTAAGGATGAGATTAAATCTATGGCAATGAATGACATCAGGTCAGATAATGTGAAGTCTGCGCAGGTGGAGTTGAGGAACCACAAATGCAAAAAAACCATAATGGGAGTTATGAACAGACCTCTTAACAGTGGTCAGGACCAGGGCGCAAGATGTACCGGGAAGTAGATAGAGCATGTCAGGAAGGCAAGGTCACTGTGATCATGGAGGACTTCAATATGCAGGTGAGTAATGTTGCCAGTGGGGGGGAAATAGACAGCCATGGCTGACAAAGGAAGTCAGGAAATGTACGAAAGGAAAAAAAGAGAGCCTATAAAGTGGTCAAGAGCACTGGGAAATCAGAAGATTGGGAAGGCTACAAAAACAGAGAGAGGATAACAAAGAGAGAAATAAGGGAGGAGAAGATTGAATATGAAGGTAGGCTAGCCAGTAATATTAGAAATGATAGTAAAACTTTCTTTTAACACATAAGAAACAGGGAGTAAAAGTAGACATTGGGCCACTCCAAATTGATGTAGGAAGGCTAGCGATGGGAGATAAGGAAATAGCTGAAGAACTTAAGTACTTTGTGTCAGTCTTCACAGTGGAAGACATGAGTAATATCCCAACAATTAAGGAGAGTCAGAGGGCAGAGTTGAGAATGGGAGCCAATACAAAAGAGGAAGTGCTAGAAAAACTAAAAGGTCTAAACATTAATCAATCTCCTGGCCCGATGGACTACATCCTAGAGTTCTGACGGAGGTGGCTGTGGAAATAGCGGAGGCGTTGGTTGTGATCTTTCAAAAGTCACTGGAGTCAGGGAAAGTTCCAGATGATTGGAAAATCGCTGTTGTAACCCTCTTGTTCAAGAAAGGATCAAGACAAAAAAATGGAAAATTATATGCCAATTAGCCTAACCTCGGTTGTTGGCAAAATTCTAGAATCCATCGTTAAGGATGAGATTTCTAAATTCTTGGAAGTGCAGGGTCAGATTAGAATAAGTCAGCAAGGATTTAATAAGGGGAGGTCATGCCTGACAAACCGGTTAGAATTCTTTGAAGTAGTAATAAGTAGATTGGACAAGGGAAACCCAGTAGATGCTATCTATCTAGACTTCCAAAAGCCTTTGATAAGGTGCCTCATGGGAGGCTGCTGAGTAAGGTGAGGGCCCATGGTGTTTGAGGAAAGCTACTGGCATGGATTAAGGATTGGCTGTCTGACAGAAGATAGAGAGCTGGGATAATAGGTTCTTTTTCAGAAATGGCAGCTAGTGACAAGTGGTGTCCCGCAGGGTTCAGTGTTGGCTGCAGCTGTTCACTTTTTATATTAACGATCTGGACAAAGGGATTGGGGGCATTCTGGTGAAGTTTGCCAATGATACGAAGTTAGGTGCACAGGCAGGTCGTACTGAGGTGGTGGGAAAGATTTAGGTGGTTTAACAGAGTAGTCCAGGAAATGGCTTATGAAATTCAACGTGAGCAAATGTGAGGCCTTTGACTCTGGAAAAAGGAATACAGGCATGGACTATTTTCTAAATGGTGAGAAAATCCATAAAGCCGAAGTACAAAAGGATCTGGGAGTGCCAGGTTGAGTCAGTGATTAAGAAAGCAAATGTAATGTTATCATTTATCTTAAGAGGGTTGGAATATAAAAGCAGCGATGTGCTTCTGAGACTTTATAAAACTCTAGTTAGACCCCATTTAGAATACTGCATTTAATTTTGGGCCCCACACCTCAGGAAGGACATACTGGCACTGGAGTGTGTCCAGTGGAGATTCAAATGGATGATCCCTGGAATGGGAGGCCTAACATATGAACAGCTAAGGATCCTGGGATTGTATTCATTAGAGTTGAGAAGATTGAGGGGAGATCTAATAGAAACTTACAAGATAATGCATGGCTTAGAAAGGGTCGACATTTGTTTCCATTAGGTGGGGAAACTAGGATGCATGGGCACAGCCTTATAATTAGAGGGTGGTCAATTTAGAACGGAAATGAGGAGACATTTCTTCAGCCAGAGTGTGGTGGTCCTGTAGAATCCATTGCCATGGAACACAGTGCAGGCCAGGATGTTAAATGTCTTCAAGGCAGAGATTGATAAATTCTTGATTGCACAAGGAATTAAGGGCCAAGGGGAGAGTGCGAATAAGTGGAGTTGAAATGCCCATCAGCCATGATTAAATGGGGGAGTGGACATGATGGGCCAAATGGCCTGACTTTCACTCCTATGTCTTATTGTCTTATGGTCTTATCAAAGGAGCACAATTGATCCACCACCATAAACATTCACTCCTTCCACTGTGCACATTACAATAAAGGCACTGCACTAGTTTGACAGCACCCAAAACCCACAGCCTCTACAATTTTGGAAGAACAAGGACAACATGAGAATGAAAACACCATCTACAAGTTCCTTTTCAAGCTGAACCCCATTCTGACTGGGAAATATATGTGCCTTTGCATTGCAAGACTATGGGCCAAATGTTTAGACAATGCGGTTAGGACAGTTAAGTGCTTGCTTTTCACCAGTGTGGGGTCAAAGAGCATTTTTCTGTGCTGCAGACCTCTCTGGCTGTGATTCTCCAAATAAGGAAGTGGGCTCTTTGGCGCTGGTCTTCTAGAAATACATTGAAGGAGAGGCTATTATGATGGCCATTTGCTAGACCTTCCACATTCAGATCACTGGTACCACCACTTTTAAAGCCCACCACTTCAGATACCGCAAGCCAGGGACTACCATTCACATGATGGTACCCATCATCATCACTGAGGACATGGCCCAGATGGAAAGCTCACTCCCTCTTCCCACACTTCACTGACAGTGGGTCCTGGAGGTGCTGGTCGAAGGAGTGAACAAGAGGTGGAACGCTCTCTTTCCTGCTTACAGCCACAGAGGCCACACCACACCAGCAGACATGGACCCAAATAGCAGTCTGGGGTCAGTGCTATGTCCTGGGTGGAGCTCAGAGAGTCAATGAACATCTGAAATAAAAACAGAAATTGCTTGAGAAACTCAGCTGGACTGACAGCATCTGTGGAGAGAAAGCAGAAGTATCACCAGAGTTAAAATACTAACTCTGCTTTCTCTCCATAAATACTGACCGACTATGAAGTTTCTCCAGCACTTTCTGTTCTCGATGCAGATTTCCAGCATCTGCAGCTACAACTCCTACCACACTTTGCTTTTGGGAGGTGGAATTTGTTATTGGCCTTGAGATCATTGGCATTCTTCTCTCCAGGTCCTCTTCCATACTTTGTCTTACAAATGGGTATTCTCAAAGAATTGTGTCCCTTCATACAAGAGTTTCCTCCAAGTCAGTTTCTTCTGAGTGAGGGTATTCCAGGCATCAAGGCTTACATTGCAATTCTCGAGGGAAGTCTGCAGGGAGACTTTGAAATACTTCCTTTGCCCTACTCTCATTTGAGCACTTTCCTTGATCTAGGCAAAGACGATTTGCTTTGGTAGTTGGAATTCTGTCAACTGAAGCATGTGGCCAGCCCAGTGGAGTCAGTTTTGGATGACTGTTGTGTCAATGTTGGTGCTATTTGGTCCTTCAGTGTCACTGATGTTACTACACCTGTCCTCACAGCTGAGGCAGGGAATCTGTTTCAAACAGTATTGGTACAGATACTTCTCCAGAGCCTTGAGCTGGTGTCCTTACGTAACCCAGATTTTGGAGCCAAATAGAAGAACTAGAAGGATGGCTGCTTTATGCACAAGGATCTTGGTATCAGGACAAATGTACCAGTCAAAGATTCTCGTTCTTAGGCATCTGAAAGCAATGGTCAATCTCGACATCACTATCAGTCTTAAATGAAAGGCAGCTCCCCAGCTCCCACATTTGGGAGGATTTGTCCATTGATCTTAATGGAGGGATAGATCAGAACTTGCCCTGAGACATGTTCGTAAAGGACTTGAGTCTTCTTGAGGCTGAGGGGGAGACCAATTCTATGATATGTTTCTACGAAGGTGTTAAACAAGGCTTCAAAATTCTCTTCTGAGAGTGTGGAGATTACATTGCCTTCTGTATACTGAATTTCCACAAGCGATGTCACTGATGCTTTCTTCTTGGATTTCAACTGGTTGAGATTATAAGTCACTATTGTATGCATTTCGTCCACTCAAAGGCTCACGTACACCCCTTCCTGGCCTCTGCACTTCCTACTCACTCACTAGGGATATCTCACCTGCTCCTACATAATTACTTTTCCATCCACTTCCATCATTCTGAAACTCCCTCCTATGTGTCATTGCAGGAAAAAATGGCCCACATCCATCAGACTGGTTGCTCTATCCATGCTCCTTAGACAGGTTATACTTGACCTGAGGGGAAATTGTAGCCCAAACACCAGACTGCAAGGACCTGAATCCCTGGACATGGGAGAACACCACACTACCAGCCTTTAGAGGGCAACTAGAAATGGACATAAATCCTGGCCCAGCCAGTGTCTCCAACACTCAGGAATAAATTTTTAAAATGCCTGCACATTGATAGACTTCCTTATGTGCTGTATCATTATTAGCAGATATAGGATGCAGCTTTGACTAAGGTACAAACTAATGAACTGGCCATCTATAGTCCTTACAGTTGCCAAAATTGATTTTTACCCCGAGTAATTTCAGAAATTAATTAGTATGACCCATCTTAAAATATTAAGTGTAATAACTATTAATTTCTTTATATTCTAATATATATGATTTAGTGTAAATAAAATGAACTTCTACTCAAATAATTTCACTTAAACAACACAGGGGATAAATTTGAGTGTAAGTTGCACTCCTCTGTCTGAAACCAGCCATTAAACATTCGTCTAAAAAACTTCAATTATCCTGAAGATAAATATCCAGAAATTGGAATGGGTCTTTAAATTAATTCATTTTATTTTGGGGATAGTAAAGTGATGAAAGGGACCATACATTGCATAAAGCACATTATATAGCATTATCTCTATAAAAATGCCATCATAAAAGCACCAGGTCTTGTGTAGATGTCTTGTTTTCTCTTCCTTTTTTGCTGAGAACATGTCCTAGCCTTCTTCCCTCCAGCCTTGATAAATGTTGTTGAATGGCTTCAGATAGGTTCCGAATCTTTCCAAATATTCAGAGTTCTGTCCTCCTTTTGGATTCCCTTCCTGATTGTCTCCTTTCAACTTCAGATTCCTACTTTCTTCGCTGTCAGTTTTATAGTATTTCTTTGCATCAATCCACACCTGTGCCTGTGCACCCACACATTAACTTATTTACCCTAAAGAAAGACAAAGTGGCTATAACCTTACCATACCGCAGGGCTGCTATCTCAGTACAGAGAGATGACTGGTGGTGGTTTAACCTGAGGGTCACCAAGCCTCACGCGAGGTGACATGTTGAGAAGGAGAGTCCTTCATAGTAACCTCAACCAGTGCAGGAATTGAATCCATGCTGTTGGCATCACTGTGCATCACAAACCAGCCATCCAGCCAACTGAGCTAACTGACTGTATTCACAAATATTCCTAAACCATTCATTTATAAACTGCTTTTGAGTATGACTTGACAATTCTAAGAGATCAGAAACTCATGGAGTTTAATTTAGATAAATGCAAGGTGCTGCATTTTGGGAAAGCAAATCTTAGCAAGATTTATACACCTAATGGTAATGTTCTAGGAGTGTTGCTGAACAAAGGCCTTGGAGTGCAGGTTCATAGTTCCTTAAAAATAGAGTTGCAGTTTGATAGGATAGTGAAGGCGGCGTATGGTATGCTTTCCTTTACTGGTCAGAGGGAGGTCATGTTGCGGCTGTACAGGACATTGGTTAGGCCACTTTTGGAATATTTCATGCAACTCTGGTCTCCTTCCTATTGGAAGGATGTTGTGAAACTTGAAAGGGTTCAGAAAAGATTTACAAGGATGTTGCCAGGGTTGAAGGATTTGAACTATCGTGGGAGGTTGAATAGACTGGGGCTGTTTTCCCTGGAGCATCAGAGGCTGAGGAGTGACCCTATAGAGGTTTATAAAATCATGGGGGACATGGATAGGATAAATAGACAAAGTCTTTTCCCGGGGGTGGGTGAGTCCAGAACTGGAGGGCATAGGTTTAGGGTGAGAGGAGAAAGATATAAAAGAGACCTAAGGGTCAGATTTTTCACGCAGCGGGTGGTGCGTGTATGGAATGGATTGCCAAAGGAAGTGGTGGAGGTTGGTACAATTACAACATTTGAAAGGCATCTGGATGGATATATGAATAGGAAGGGTTTGGAGGGATATGAGCCGGGTGCTGGCAGGTGAGACTAGATTGGAGTGGGATATATGGTCAGCATGAATGGGTTGGACCAAAGTGTCTATTTCCGTGCTGTACATCTCTCTGACTCTATGACTCTTAAATGAAAGAAAATGAGTAGGTTCTGTATTAACTCACACCAGGAATGCTGATGTGGTTTTAAGGACCTTGGGATATTTTACTGCATTTAACGTGCTAACACAAATGGAATTTGTTGTTAAATGTTACTATTTTCAATTTTCTTAAACTTCCAGAACAATGTGAAAATCAGTGGAAAATTCACAGCAGTGCCAACAATAAACAATCGCTTTGTTAGTGCCTTGCTTAATTATTTGCAGATTCGCTAGAATATTTACAAGAATGTTGCCAAGACTCAAAAACTGCAAATAAGAGGAAAGTTTGGATAAGCTAAGGACTCTTTCCTTGGAACAAAGGAGAATGAGGGCTGATAGAATGGAGGTGACTAAATAACGAGGGGTTTGGATAGAGTGGACGGGGAACAACTGTTTCTCCTGATGGAAAGGTGAAAGAGGGCGCACATTTATGGTGATTGTGGAAAGATTACAGAAGGTGTGGAGAACATTTTCTCCCAGAGGGTGGCGGATGTCTGGAATTTTCCACCCAGTTTGGTGATTGGGGTTGAAACGTTCAGCTCATTCAAAAGGAATCTGGATCTGCATCTGAAGTACTGTAGGGTCCAAGCTACAGCCTGGCCGCTAGTAAGTGGGATTAAAATGGGTGGCTAGTCTGTTCAGCGATAACTTTTCTAAGGTTTCCTAGTCCTAATAAATAAATGTCTTTATATTGGTTCTCCCAGCTTAGTGCTTTAAGATCCACATAGGTATGTCATATCTCTATACCTCTGCTAATGTGTTCTGAAATGACATGCAATGGTATTGCCTCAAGGAAGTTATTCACTCATGTTACTCATTGCTACTTGACAGGGAGCTGAAACAAGGAACTGCTTAGAATGGGAATTAGTAGCAGGTTGCATCGTATCTTGTACAGGAGATAACTCACTTGCCATTTTTCCTTTTACAAGTTTAAGAAGAATGAGAAAGGAAAACCAGTGAATTACAACCCAGTTGGCTTCACATCTGTGGTGGGGAAAATTGTTAGAGTCTCTTTCACAGTTAGAGCCACTGAACATCTCAAAAATGTTCAGTTTATCAGGGAGAGCCAGCGTGGATTCATGGTAGATAGGTCATGCCTTACAAACCTCACTGAACGTTTGGAGCAGTGACTAAGGTAGTGAACACAGGAAGTCTAGGGATGTTGTTTATGTGGACTTCCATAATTGGTTGAGTGGCAGGCTACAGGAAGTAAGGATAATGGGTGGGTACTTAAATTGGTAGGATGTTGACCAGTGGTGTCCTGCAAGGATCTGTGTTAGGGCCTCATTTATTACATTACTTACACAAATTATTTCACACCACTTGGATAGTGGCACAGAAGGTCTGCTGATGACAATGAGTTAAGTGGCACTGTAGGCTTATAAATGAAAGCATTAAATTACAAAGGGATATTGATAGACTCAATGATTGGGCATTTATAGTGGCCTGTCTCTGCGGCTTCCGGTTGTCAGTTCGAGCTGTCCGCTGTAGTGGCCAGTATATTGGGTCCAGGTCGATGTGTTTGTTGATAGAGTCTGTGGATGAGTGCCATGCCTCTAGGAATTCCCTGGCTGTTCTCTGTTTGGCTTGCCCTATAATAGTAGTGTTGTCCCAGTCGAATTCATGTTGCTTGTCATCTGTGTGTGTGGCTACTAAGGATAGCTGGTCGTGTCGTTTCGTGGCTAGTTGGTGTTTGTGTATACGGATCGTTAACTGTCTTCCTGTTTGTCCGATGTAGTGTTTTGTACAGTCCTTGCATGGGATTTTGTACACTACATTAGTTTTGCTCATGTTGGGTATCGGGTCCTTTGTTCTGGTGAGTTGTTATCTGAGCGTGGCTGTTGGTTTGTGTGCTGTTATGAGTCCTAGTGGTCGCAGTAGTCTGGCTGTCAGTTCAGAAATGCTCCTGATGTATGGTAGTGTGGCTAGTCCTTTGGGTTGCGGCATGTCCTCGTTCCGTTGTCTCTCCCTTAGGCATCTGTTGATGAAATTGCGAGGGTATCCGTTTTTGGCGAATACTTTGTATAGGTGTTCCTCTTCCTCTTTTTGTAGTTCTGGTGTGCTGCAGTGTGTTGTGGCCCTTTTGAATAGTGTCCTGATGCAACTTTGTTTGTGTGTGTTGGGGTGGTTGCTTTCATAGTTTAGGACTTGGTCTGTGTGTGTAGCGGAAGTGGCAGAGACAGGCCACTATAAATGCCGGAAGAAACAGCACAGAAGCGCTTCACAGGAGGCTCCCAAGCACTGAGGATGTCACCTAGACAGGGGACGAAACGTTTGCAAGACAAATTCCCAGCTCGGCGAACAGAACCACAACAGATAGTATTAAGTTAAATACAGTAGACGTCCAAAGAGACTTGGGGCTTCAGGTGCATCAATCTTTAAAACATCACAAACAGATGCAGAAAATAATCAAGGAAGTTAATGGAATTCTGGCCTTAAATCTAGAGGACTGGACCACAAGGATGTAGATGTTATGCTGCGGTTATACCAAACTCTGGATAGACTCCACTTGAGGTTTGCGAACAGATATGGGCACCACACCTTAGGAAGGATATATTGACCAGTACAATGTAGGCTTATAAAAATTATATTTAAAATTCTGGGGTTATGAGGAAAGGTTATTCAAATTAAGCCTGTTTATTTCTTAAACTTAGAAGCTTAAGCGGTTTTCTGATCGAAGTCTTCAAGATATCTCTCCAGCCTTTTCCAAGTAATAACAATAAATTATTTCCTCTTATTGGAGATTCTAGACTAGGGGCTATAGTCTGAAAATTAGGGCCAGACCATTCAGGAAAGATGTTAGAAAGCACCTCTACACACAAAGGGTGGTCGATATTTGGAATTCGCTTCCATCAACAGCAGTAGTTGCAGGGTCAGTTGTTAATTTTAAATCAAAGAAAGATAATTTTTTTGTTAAGCTAAGGTATTAAGGGATATAGGCCAAAAGGCAAATATATAGAATTAGGCCACAGATCAGCTGTGACCTTTTTGAATGGTGGAACAAGTTCAAAGAGCTGAATGGCTATTCCCGTGTTCCTATTAATTCTTCAATTGTTAGATAAATACTACATCCAATGACATTGTGTTGTTTGGTTTATTATTTATTGGGGCAGCACAGTGACTCAGTGGTTAGTACTGCTGCCTCACAGCGCCAGGGAGCCAGGTTTGATTCCATCTTCGGGCGACTGTGTGTGTGGAATTTGCACATTCTCCCTGTGTCTGCATGGGCTTTCTCTGGGTGTCATAGTCTAAAGATGTGCAGGTCAGGTGAATTGGCCACGTTAAAATGCCCATAGTGTTAGCTGCATTAGTCAGAGGGAAATGGATTACTCTTCGGAGGGTTGGTATGGACTTGTTGGGTAGAAGACCCTGTTTCCACACTGTTGGAAATCTAATCTAATCATTTATGTTTAAATTGGTGAAAATCTTTGGGATAAGGCTACTTTCATTTTTTTCCAAAATGCTTAAGCCACACGTGATGACAATTATCTTTAAAATATGGAAGAGAGAAATCATTTTTGACTTAAAGTGCTTTCAAACTAAGGAGAAATTATTCTCTGTCCAAACTTGAGGGTCACCCATTGTATCATTAAACATTTTTAATACAAAACAGATATTGATTAAAAAGCAAATTGAAGACGACAATAATGAAACAAAATCAAGGATTTCAGAGAGGATCTTCATTTCACATCATAGGATTAGAGTAATCAAGACAAACAGCAGTTTATTTAAATAAAGGACACTTCTTCACATTTTGTAGCATCATGCAATAAAATTTGTTATGCAGCCTTCTCCTATATTCTGGCTATACTATATTCTAGGGTTTTCTTTGGGGACGGTGATAGGCAGTGGTAATTGAGTAAAGACACAAAGAAAGAAGAACAAATAGCAAATAGAAATTGTCCTATAAAGATGGTTAGAACAATTACAACTTCACTAATAACAGCAGCAGTTATCTACCTTTTCTCCTTTTGGTCCAGGTTGGCCCTAGAAAATAAAACAATGAAAGATTGCTTTATAACTGAAGCAGATCTTATGAAATTCTCCATTGACTTACTGTTTTCTTACTTTCCTTTTTGAACAATTTATAGTGATTACTTGTGTTCAGCAAGATGATGCATAGCGATACTGAAAACAAAATGTACTTTCTACTTTTGCCATGCAATGTCAACATCAAATGTCATCTGGTAAACTGTTATTGGGTAAAGAACAAATGTTTCTGTTATACTGCACCCAAATAGCTTTTGTCAGAACCTTAAGCTTAGAGTAGTCCTAACTTTATTCTTGCCAATTTTTTTCTATCTTTGCCCTTAAGAGTTATGAATAAACTGTAGTCACAGTCCTGGAGAGTTTATTGCATACAAATAGAAAGTGCTAGAAATGCATGGCTAAGTTCCAAGACTGACTAATGGACTCAGCCCAGCAGAAGTTCCCTTTCTCAGTTACACAGATAATCACTAGCTTTGTTTGATTGACAACCTTAACTTGATCTTTATTTTTAAGTGTTTCTTTTAAAATGAGTGTTGATTTGGTCAATGGGAAATGCAATGGCTTTGTTTGAATGTCAGTTCTAGAAGAAAGTAACTTTTTCTACCCCTCCCTTCCCCCAGCGGTTACATTAAATGCCTGATTGATTGGTTCACAATGCAGAGTAGACCTCTCTTTGGTCCACAACTCTATGAGGAGCTGTTGACTCTGTCCTGTGCAGGAGTCAGTCAGCTTCATCAAAATTGAGGAGACCTAAAACA